>NC_071273.1:3163389-3463389 GCF_023375685.1 Ictalurus furcatus
TACTTTACAGTGAGTTATATAAATGGAATTATACAGAGAAGGTAAAACAGTCGGTGTGTTTTATTATTATTATTATTATTATTATTAGTTACAAGTTAAAGGAATGAAAACAGAAGCTTTTAGTTTGAACAAATGGTTTTTTATAATTGAAACTTGAAACCATTTTTTAAGGGAAGTATGTGTTAAAAAGTCTCCCATTTAAAGATAAATTAAATAAATAAAATAAATAAGAAATCTTTTGAACAAAAGAAATTAGGAGGAAAAAGGAGCAGGAACTGCTGTAGCTTTGTTTGGAAATATTTTCATTGGTGAAATGGAACAGAAACAGACAATATTAACTGTAAAATCTAAAATGTAGCTGGATATAGACAGGAATCATGTAGAGTCCCATATGCCATCACGCAGAAGACTAGTCGAGTTAATAAACTCCTGTGATCTTACTGACATTTGGAGACATTTTCATCAAATGCAAAAGCAGTATACCTGGGTGCACTCCTATAATAATATGCTCTCTATGGCCAGATTGGATAAATTTGATGGTTTTAAACACCAGTTAAGCGCTTTTAGAAGTTGTGTGATTATACCAGTAGGATTTTCCGATCATTGTATGGTTCTCTCTACTGTGTATGTGAGTAAACTCAAACATAAGAGTGCGTTTTGGCATTTTAACACCAGTTTATTGCATGATATTCATTTTAGAGCTGTGTTTAAATACTTTTGGAGTGATTTTAGGACCACAAAGGTTTCTTTTAAATCTGTGCCACAGTGGTGGGACTTTACGTAAACGCAAATTAAACAGTTGTGTCAACAGTATACCTCCAGTGTCACGAGAGACACAACTCACCGCATGAAATCCTTGCGGAATGAAATAATGGAGCTTCAAGGGTTAATGAAAAACATAGGAAGGCAAGTATGCATAGAAAATTTAAGAACAAAAAAGAGTTTATTGACTAAATTGCTAAACGTTACCGCACAAGGAGCTCTGGTCAGGTCACGGTTTCAGAATGTGGAGTGTATGGATGCACCGTTAAAATTCTTTTTTAATTTGGAAAAAAAGAATGGTCAGAATAAGATGATACATGGCCTGTTTTCTGACGATGGGACACTTTTATCTGACCATAGAGAAATTCGAAAGAGAGCAGTCGGTTTCTACAAGGAACTGTACAGGAGTGAAATCTCCCATGAGCAGTCCCAGGATAACGTCTTTTTGAAGGATCTCCCTCAGGTGTCAAAGGAAGCACATGCAGACCTCAGAGGGGTGTTGACCCTAGAGGAATTGCTACGAGCCCTCCAGGGTATGGAGAGTGGCAAGGCACCAGGGATCGACGGTCTACCGGCTGACTTTTATAAGTCTTTTTTGGCTGGAAATGGGTGCAGACCTACTGGAGGTACTGGGTGACAGTTTAGTCACAGGGCGGCTGCCACTCAGTTGTCGCAGAGCGGTATTGACTCTGTTGCCCAGAAAAGGAGATCTAAAAAATGACATAAGATCATGGAGACCTGTTTCAGTCCTCTGTGGAATATCGACTGCTCTCTAAGGTATTGGCTAACAGACTTAGTAAAGTCATGGAAGAGGTGATCCATCCGGACCAGACCTACTGTGTGCCGGGTCGAGTCATTATTATTTCTCTTACTATGTCTCAGTGTTGATAATCCTGTGTTGTGTTTGCAGTTGTTTGATATCCATGAGAGCCGAGTATTTTTGTGAATTTTTTGCACAAGAGATCAAAAGGTTAAACATTAAAGACAATTTTTCACAGCCTTCTTTGCTCATATTTACCAAGGGTGCCAATATTAGTGGAGGGCACCAAATGCCATATTAAAACAATGACCTCTGAGTGGGGTTTTTCCATTTTTTCTTCTAATCACATTTCTGTTGTCTCAACACAATTATGTTTATTCATATTTTATCTATAACTGAGGATCGAGCTTAGTCAGCTTATTATTATTATTATTATTATTATTATTATTATTATTATTATTATTTTTACAGAAATAAAACTAAAATAAGAGAAATAAAACTAGTATCGACAGTCTGTCTGCGCATGGCTGTTAGTGTAAACAAATGCCTCGGCTGATGGAAGATTTAGCAGTACACCCCGCACTTAGACAGAAAGGATGTTTCAACATTGGTATGATTTTTTTTAGCTGATTTTTTGTCAATCGGTTCACTATGTTTTCTTTTCATGCTCTGCAACACTTTCAGCACATTGGCCGAGACACTTAAAACAATTTTACAACCGCAGTTTTCCTGTGTGATGTGCGTAGTGTCCATGAGTGATGTGTGTAGTGTCCATGATCACCTGGGAACAGTGTAGATTTGATTTTTTCACATTGTTTTCTTTTTCCCTTACTTAATTGACACCTAATTCACCTTTTCTGTAATTTGTCTTTAGATTTTGACCTTTTCAGTTTCTGTTACACGGCTATATATTTTGATCGGCATAGAAGAGATTGAAAATAACATCCACTTCTGCCTTTCCGTTCACTCCATTGCCCTCTCTAATCTTCACCTGTTATGGAGTTTTCTGGGCATTACTAAATGCACATGAGCGATCAGGACTGCACTTTGCACTTGATCAAGATACACACGTGATTAAACAGGAACCTAGCATTTCTGAAACTTTGGTAAATCGGGTGTAATTTTTTTGCACGGTTTGCCTTACACAAACATTCTCACACAACTTGAGGCCCAATACTTGTAATGACAGTAAACAATACCTTGATTAATAAATGCTAATAATGTGTTGCTAATATCACATGGTGACAATATGCTATTGTTACTACAGTGGTGCTTGAAAGTTTGTGAACATTTTAGAATTGTCTACATATCTGCATAAATCTGACCTAAACATCATCAGATTTTCACACGAGTCCTAAAAGTAGACAAAGAGAACCCAATTAAACAAATGAGACAAAACTATTACACTCTGCCATTTATTTATTGAGGGAAATCCAATATTGCATATCTGTGAGTGGGAAAAGTATGTGCACCTCTAGGATTAGCAGTTGATATGAAGGTGAAATTAGAGTCTGGTGTTTTCGATCAGTGGGATGATGATGATCAGGTGAGAGTGAGTGAGCGTCCTGTTTTATTTAAAGGACAGGGATCTATCAGAGTCTGATCTTCACAACACATGTTTGTGGAAGTGTATCATTGTACGAAAAAAGGAGATTTCTGAGGACTTCAGAAAAAGAGTTGTTGGAGCTCATCAGGCTGGAAAAGGTTACAAAACCATCTCTAAAGAGTTTGCACTCACCTGTTTACTACAATATGTGAATTTACTAACCTATTTATAATATGTGTAATATTATGTCAGTTATCAATATTGAAATGTAAGTAATATGAAAATGTGAATCATAAGTTCCACTACTTGTTAAAATGTTCTATTTTAAAGAAAGTATACAAATGAAATGACTGTCAGTAAACTCCAAGGATTCAAATGGTCTATTTACTATACAGCCAGAAATCAAATAAATTAAATCAAATGTTCAAATAAACATTTTTATGAAAGACAAATTTTTGGGGGGTCACTATTAATTCTTAAATCAATGTAAAAATATTTACAAGACTGGCCTGGTAGCTAGTTATATTTTTGCACATCCAGAATGTTAACCTAAGTATTTTATTAAAATTGCTGACTCACAGTGCAGGCAAACTGGAGGCCCGCTGCATTGTTGCCTGGTACGGGTGAAGGGGCGGACGCCGCTCCACTTAGCTGCTGCGCCTGGTGCTGGCTCACGCCGTTATACGAGTTCATGACGCTCGGAAGGCCCATGGCCTGCATGCAGGACACGGTGGAAGGCCTTTCACGTTGATGGCGCTCATGTCGTCGCTCTCCATCTGGCATGACGCGTATGACGATGTGGGCCACGGATGCGGCGGCTGAGCGAGCGGCCATGCGTTATTCATGAAGCTTGGTTGGATGTACTTAGGAGGCGACAGGTATCCGTAGCCGTCTGCACCAAACAGAGACTTGCCGGGCTTGAAATGGGCCTCTGAAGGCCTGAAAGGCCGCTTCATCTGCCGTCGGCGTCTGTAATTCCCCTTCTCAAACATGTCCTCCCATTCCAGGTCCAGCATCCAGTAATTCCCCTTCACGCGGCACTTTGATGAAGCACGTGTTCAGGCTCAGGCTATGGCGGATGCTATTCTGCCAACCCTTTTTGTTCTTCTCAAAAAAAAGGGAACTTTTTGATGTACTGGTAGATCTCTGACAGGGTCAGGCGCTTCTCCGAGCTCTCGCGTATGGCCATGGCAATGAGTGCCATGTAGGAGTAGGGTGGCTTCTGGGACGGGTCCGCTATCTCCGAGCTCGTTTCGGTCCGGACCGGCACGTCCTTCACAAACTCCCCCGTCTTTACCGCGTTGGTGTCATGCTCCATCAGGGCCATTGAGTCACCCTGTAAGCCGAGGTAAGATGCCATTGTTCCTGAAACATAACAAAATCAAATCAAAACCAACACACTACACTAATTGAGACAGGTTACCATGGAGATCAGTCACTAGAGTATCAGTGTCCTCTTTTAAAGTTAAAGCATTAAGATGACTGTATGCAATCCAATATTTAGAATTTCTTGACCCTTATGTTCTGTTTGGGGTCTATATGACCCCAGACCCTCTTCAAATAGTAAAAAAAAAAAGTCGTTTTTTTTTTAATCCTGATATTTCATGAATTTTTCTAATTACATAAGATCTTTCCAGAAATGTGTTTTTACTTAAAGATAATGTTTCTGATGTCTGTTATCACATGACTACACACGTGATGTTTGGGGTCAGTAATAAATGTTATTGAGAGCAAAGGATTTTCACATGCTTTGAAGCTGTTTGATACCTAAGGTGCAAATCTCTCTCTCTCTCTCTCTCACACACACACACACACACACACACACACACAATAAACACAAAGGTTTATTTCACAATTATAATGAGCATTTTCACACTTTAAAGATTGGGGTAACAGTGACCCCAAACGATGAGGAAGTGAAGCAAATCTCATCAGAACATAAGGGTTAATATGATCAAAACAATTAGAATAAGATAGGCTCTTTGTTTTTAATGTAGCTCAGCTAAATACCAAAGCTGAAGCTCATTGGTATAAATTGTAATATTTTACAGACACCACAGAGCCCCATGAATGTGTAACTGATACAGTTATTAAAATTAAATACAATTATTAAAATCTAACATAAAGCATCTAAGATCTAAAGACACTGCACATATACATTAAAGAGTAACTCAGCTTCAATCTGGGGGAAATTTCAGTTTGGGGTGTTTTCTATACAGCATAGGAAATTATATACTATCATATCATTATCTCTGTACATTCCAATAAAGTCAAGGTCAGATAAGTGGCATCTGCTGGTCTCTAAAGGGGAAGCACAGCTGGAAAGATTTCTGTATATTCGTCACATACCTTTCACCTTATCTCCAAGGCCATAACACTGATACAGTGCATCCGGAAAGTATTCACAGCGCTTCACTTTCTCCACATGTTATGTTACAGCCTTATTCCAACATGGATTCAATTCATTATTTTCCTCAAAATTCTACAAACAATACCCCATAATGACAACGTGAAAGATGTTTGTTTGCACCATTTTTGTCTTCTGGAGAATTTCCAGAAATGTATTCTTGGCGTTTTCTCACCCGATCTCTTGAGGAATTTCCCTGAGATGCTTTTTAAACAGTATTAAAGGAGTTCACACCGACGCCGGACTCTTATCGGCGGCTTTTCTGAATATTTCACTCCGAGTCGTCCGTTTAAAATAAGAATTTTTTTTTTTGTAAATAAAATTTCATTTCTTTCATTAGAAAACTGTGTTGGCACAATTATATTTTTGTCTACGACACCGATTTCAAACATTTAATCATACACCTTCAGAGGTTTTTAAGGTTTTTAAGACCATGAGAAACATTTCAGTCTCATGTGGTTGTTTGCCATGTCCGTATAGGTAACAGGTACCCAAACGTGATGATTAAAAAAAAGCATAACAGAACTTTACCCGTCTCATTAAAAAGAGCTGGCCACTTCAGACACTGGAGGCTAATCTTCAACTATCTCCTGTCTCCGGAGAGAATACATACTGCTCATGGCTGAATCCACAAAACTCATGTCTGGATTTCTCTTTTTCATCTCTTTTGTCTTCCAGTGTTTTCCGGTCTTTTCCTGGGGGAGGTCTGGGAGAAAGTTCGTTTCAGACCGTTTGTTTTGCTTTCCTTGCAGCCTCTCTGCACTTCTCTTTGCAGAGTTCTTCACAACCTGCATCTCTTAGTTTGGATCTGTAGTTTCCCATCTTCCATGTCAAACTTAATTTCCACCCATCTGATGATCCTCTTTCTTTCAGACAGGGGTGTTTATCAGCTAGCGCAATGGCCACACTTTTGATTTCCTCTTTGTCTGGGTAGGCTTTGAAAGCAAACATCACTTCAGCAAGTTTCTCCAGTATTTCGGTCTACATGTCTCGGGACATTGTCAAGAGAGTTCCATCGCTGCTGTAAGCCTTGTTAGCATGCTTTAGTCTCAGCTCAACATCATATGAGAAGGTGGGAATGATAAAGTGAGCAGGCCATGGATGTGAACGACTCTGAGGTGACACAGATGTTTACTCGAGACGAAGTTGATGGAGAGGATGATATAGACAATATCGCAGTGTCCAAACTCGATTCTGAAAATATATCAGAGGGACTGAATAGGATCCTCAGCATCGCCTTCTCTTTGGGTTACTGATGCTGTGCCTCTTTTAACAAGCACCTATGAGATGAGATTTTGAACTCCAAGTAGTGCAATATCTCTTCTGAAAAATGTCCACAAGACAACATTTCAACAAAGTCTTTTAGTTCCTAAACAATTTGGCAAGTTATCTCATTCTCAGGTACTTTATCAACGATCATCAATGGCAGGAATCGCAACAAAGTCCAATTTTCATGGCATTTACCCCCTCTTGAGCGTTTTAATGCAAAAGATTTTGGAATTTGTTGAGGTCTGTTAATTTTATCACAATGTTTAAAAGGAAAGGCTGAATAATTGAGCTGAGATCATCCAATGTAAAATAATGTTTGGAAATGAAAGCTTTAAGGCATCAACACCGTTCCTTTGGTACAACCCCGTCCAATACATCATGCATGAAATCTGGGGGAACCCTTGTGTTGTGTGAAAATAAGAGTCTATTAAGTACACAGTCACTTTTTACACCATCCACAGAAACCAAATCTGTCCCCTTGTCCAATTCCACAAGGATGTTTTCATGAGCTTCAACTGTTCGGAGTGGGAAAACTTCCTCTCTCACCTCATGGATGTCAGTTTCTGAGCGGCTGGCCGAACAAAATCTACTAAATTTATCCACATTGAAGTTTTGCTGAAGGCCACCGAGTGAACGCACACCCAAATTGTCTGCAGCACATACAGTACAGTACCTCTAATCTTTTCTCCCAATTTTTGAACATATATTCCATGTTTTTCTAGTACTTCTGTCTTTAAGCAATGGCTCAATTATGGCATTGTAGCCATATTTTTTCACATCACTACTATAAGAAAGGCAAGCCAGATATATTGATTGCACAGATGACTTATACCGGATTGATCAATTTGAAACACCCAATAAACTGCGGAGACCTTATGCTTCTTTCTAGACGTTCCTAATGGATTACACACTTACATCATCAATGTACAATCCCAAAGCTATTCTCAGATTTTCTGAGGACAAGAACTGATCCTCTTTACAATATAGGCCATCCCTGTATGTTTTAAAATGGGCCCACTGTGGAAAACATTCCCTGTCTTCTGTCTGCAAAAGTTGATCTAAAACGTCAGTGCGGTTTAACAGCTCTGACAATATTTGCAAAATAGGAATATAAACACACTTTCTTGAAGAAGATGCATCTATTACATATTCAACAGGCTCAAGCACTTTAAAGTTTTCCTTGTAAAAAAAAAAAAACTGTTCTTTTGTATTCTGAGCCAAAAGGGCCAGTCTGTGTCAGAGAACTTGAAAAGTGGATTTGCTTTCACAATGATCTCTTTTATGGCATCGATAACTGTATTGCGCATGATTCAGTTGTGCTTGCACAAAACATCTTCAATTAATTTCGGGGCAAACTCTTCCTCAATTGAGAAAATACTGCCAAGTTCATTTGCAAATTCCTGCGATGCTTGTTTAGAAACATGCAGAATTGTTTGCAACCGAAGAAAAAAAGATGCTAGTTTCCGCTGAAGCAAATAATGCACGTCTTCGTCATGCTGTAAAGGAAATTGAGATACTGAGAGGTCCAGATCATCCAAATCGGCCTCAAAAGCTGTATTTTCAGAATCGGAAACACCTGAAGTGCAAGTTTGGTAAATATCTACACGAAGATTTTCAACTCCACACTTCTGATGGTTTTTACTCTTATGAGCATGAAATGTGTTCTATACTCTGCACTGGAAGCTGCAGTTTTGAAAAGGACATTTCACGCTGTCTTTCTGTTGGAGATGAGTCTTCAAATGTGTGAAATACTGAGTAATCCCACAGATCTCTGAGAAAGCACAGAGATCACAATTCAATTTAGAGGCTGCAGTACAGATCTGGACAGATGGTTTATGGTCCCTGGCCAAATGTTTCCTTAGAGCAAGTTCAGTTCTAAATGAACACACATAGTCTTCATAGATACAAGGCAGAGGACTGTTACTTGCTTGATGGCAGTGCTTGAGTTTGTAGTTTCTTATGATAATGCGTTGATTGGGTGATGTGAAACAGCAGAATTTGCAACTCCACTTCATTGGTCAGGGCCAAATGGCCCACTCTGACTACAGAAGTAATTCTATGAAGAAAAGAAAAGAAAAAATCATTCAAAAATATAATAAACAGTGTACACAAGCAAGATCAGGACCAAAGTAATAGATTCTCACCAAATCTCTTGATATATTTCATGGCCAGTGGTGCATATACATATTGATATTGTAAGCAAAGCTAATGAGAGAGCATTACAGTGGAAGCAGGAGTATCAGACAAGTTATATATATATATATATATATATATATATATATATATATATATATATATATATATATATATATAAAATTCATTTTATTTTACACTTAAAGACTTACATACTTAAACAATCTGCTTAAAATCGAATAAGTGCAAGCATAGATACAAATATCAACACAACCATTCAGGAGTAAAGTAAGTGAGCGCAGTGATGAGTTATCTTTTTCCTTTGTTGTTTTATTAACTTTAACGATATTATAGGCGATGCATTGTAGTATACAACTGTTTTCATCCACTTACAGTAAGATAGGACTTGGCCTGTAAATTTGTGTATTTGACTACTCACCTGTTAACGCAAGCACACATCACAGAGCACGTGCCCACACAGAAAGCATGCGCGTGCCCGAGTCAGACAGTTTAGTGATGGGAAGTTCGGATCATTTTACTGACTCGGATCTTTGAATCTCGTTCAGCAAAATGAACAAATCTTTTTTTGAGTCATTTCGCTCATTTCAGCAGAATAAAATAAAAATGTTACATGTTAAATTCCCCAACACCTGTAGTACTTACGCAAATCTTGATCACATTTGGAATAAAAAATAAACTATAGGCTAATGCAGCCAAGGCCGAATTATGAGAAACAGAAATTATTAATTAATAGCTTAGCATTAGGCTATGCAGTCTGTTAGTTCACCTCACCTCCCGATCCGAGTCGTTCTTCTTTTGGCACGTCATACTTGTCACGTCTGTTCCCCGGAAACATTAATGATTAGTTCACGTCTCAAGTCTTCAGGTTCGAGGCATTCGTTCATCATGTGACTGCCCCATATTCTGAATGCAGTGGGGCTGTGAAGTGATGAATGAACGACTCGAACCAAAGAATCCAGAGGTGAACTAATCATTTCTGTTTCCGGTACAGAACCTATGGGGATGTTGCTGTGCATGCGCGTTCAAAAATTAACAAATCACTCTCTGAGACAGCTCGTTGTTCCCGAATCATATTAAAGATTCATTGAAAATGAACGAATTGTTCATGAACGACACATCACTACACAGTGCGTGAGCACTTAATTAAGTTCTCTCTCACAGTTTTTGCTCTTGTAACACCACGCACTTCTAGATTCTAGTTCTAGATCCTTCACCTCATTTGAGTTAAAGTGTGATGTTGAGTTATGTCGGGTGAGGTGTGAGACACTGAACAGCTTGTACCGACATCTAAAGACACATTATGGAGGGTCTTGTTGTGTCTATGTCTTGTTTTCTTTACTGTAACAAACCCTCATTTACTCTCTAAGGTTCTAATAACGTATATCAACGTATAACTTGTTCCACCCAGCGCACCCCACTCCACTGGCTTCCTGTAGCCGCCCGTATCAAATTCAAGGCCTTGATGCTCACCTACAAGACCTTGTCAGGAACAGCGCCCTCTTACCTCAACTTTCTCCTGAAGGCCTACGTTCCCTCACGCAACCTGTGATCAATCAACGACCGACGCTTAGTACTGCCTACTCTGTGTGGATCAAGGTCCCTTTCCAGAACCTTCACACTAACTGTCCCTCAGCGGTGGAGTGAACTTCCAACCTCTATCCAGACCACAGAATGTCTCACCATCTTCACAAAACAGCTAAAGGCCCACCTCTTCCGTGAACACATAACTAACCCCTAAAACGCTAACCCCATATTTTCCTAAAATTTTTTATAATAATAATAATCTTACACCTCTACTCTGTGCACTTTGCTTCTCTAGAACTCGATTAACAGATCTTGTATAGTAACACTACTTGTACTGTTCTCTGCTTGATATATCACTTTTTTTGCTTGTATTTTCTCATTTGTACGTCGTTTTGGATAAAAGCCTCTGCTAAATGAATAAATGTAAATTAAACTGCTAATCATAGAGGTTCACATACTCCTGCCACTTACAGATATGTAATATTGCATCATTTTCCTTATTAAATAAATGACCAAGTATAATAGTTTTGTCTCATTTGTTTAACTGGGTTCTTTTTTGTCAACTTTTAGGACTTGTGTGAAAATCTGTTGATGTTTTAGGTCATATTTATGCAGAAATATAGAAAATTCTAAAGGGTTCACTAACTTTCAAGCACCACGGTATACTTACAAGATTTGTGCTCATTTGAAGATAAGAATTGTTCAGTGGTTAAGCCGTTGGGCCACTGATGGGAAGGTTGTGAGTTCAAACTCCAGCACTGCCGAGCTGCCGCTGCTGGGCTTGAGCAAGGCCCTTAACCCTCAACAGCTCAGATGTATAACTGAAATAAAATGCAAGTCATCTGCCAATGTCATAAATGTAGTGATGATCATCAAAAAGCTACTTTTAGCCAAAGCTGTGGAACTGGGTTATATATCAGTCCTTCAACATCACCAGCTGCCAATGTACTCTTTTTCACTGAAAGGAAGGAGAGAGTTGTGTATGGCACTAACGAGACTAAAGAATTTTTGTCATGGCAGACAAGGGTGCCTAAAGATAGCCTGGTGCCTCAAAATGTCCAGTTTGTTTTGTACAAAGGTCTCCCAGGCCTTTTCATCTATGTTAACAATTCCAGTGATCTACCACACTTCACTACCACGTTTCCGTTACCCAGACATTAGTGTCATGCCATGTTACTGCTAATGCCATGTTACTGCTAATCTACTACTCATTTTCTGGATTGGTGGTAATTTTATGGATCAACATTCCACTCCACTCCATGTTACTGTGTCTCCATGTCTGTGGTATTTCTTGTTCACAGGTATCGGGATGCAGTGTTCATTTTGTGTTTTTCCTAAATATGATGATTTGTACGGTAGTAGCTGATTAAGGAGCTGCAGTTATTATAAGAGCCTGGGCTGCATTCTGATAAGGGTTGGACCGACTGATTTCTTTCACATATAAATGAAATAGTCTTATCAGTTGTGTCTCTGATGTCTCAGTCCTTCTCAATCGTTTATTCCTCTTTTTTTCCCTGTTACACATAGGCCTTTAGTCAGGCATACTCCATCCAGAGGAAGGTAGCAGAGGATGGTGAGACCAACGAGGAAGCACTCCTACAGGAGTCGGCCACCAAGGAGGCGTATTACATCAGCCGTCTGCTGAATCAGCAGACTGAACTGAAGCACACTCGCTCTCAGGCTTCCAACATGCAGGAAGAGAATGAAAGAATGGGCACCATCTTGCAGGAACTTAGAGAGGTACTGCCTCAAGAAAAAGCTTCCCTGGTCTTCTTCTTTTACAGCTGAGGTTCTCAGGTCTCATCTGTGTTTTGATTTTTCATCTGCTCCTTGCCCAACATCACACCTGAACCAACGAATAAATGGCTGCAGAGTTCTTGAATACGTGGCTCATTTGTTTTGAGAACTGTAACCGAGTACAAATATAAACAGCCTGGGAGTTTTCCATGATTAGTTTCAGAAATTTGTTTATATTCCAGTTTGCTAGTATCTAGCTGTCTAACTTTCTCTCTCATGCTGTCTCTCTCCAAAGCATTCTTCTTCTCTTTTTTACAGAGCAGCGAGATGCTGGAGTTACAGAGGAGCAGGATGAGAGAAGAAGTGAGAGAGTATAAGTTCCGAGAGGCTCGGCTGCTGCAGGACTACACCGAGCTTGAGGAGGAGAACATCACACTGCAAAAATTGGTGTCGACTCTCAAACAGAACCAGGTATGTGAACCCGGACATACCCCAACACACCACTGCGTATACGGGTTGAAAAATAAGTAGTAGTTGTATGGAATCAAACCACAGTTACTCATGTCCCTCAAAGGTGGAGTATGAAGGTCTGAAACATGAGATCAAGGTCTTGGAAGAGGAGACGGCCTTGCTGAATAGCCAGTTAGAGGATGCATTGCGCCTGAAGGATATCTCAGAGAGTCAACTGGAGGAGGCACTTAATGCGCTGAAGAGTGAACGTGAGCAAAAGAACTGCCTGCGTAAGGAGCTAGCCCAGCACTTTACCCTGTGTGACGGACCTTTCTCTTCAGCCAGTGCCCACCTGGTCGCCCTCGGCTCAGCGCCCCCGAGTGGCAGTGCCACCCCTACTGCTGTCAGTTCTCCGGGAAGCGAGGATGGTGGAAAATGCAATGGACTGCTGCTACAGGGTTCAGTTGGAAAAGCACTGGGCCGACTAAATGGGGACTTCAGGGGACCAGGTCAGAGAAAACTGAGCGACTCCATGACCCCTGACCTCTTCAGTGAGCTTCACCTCACCGAGATTCAGAAACTTAAACAACAACTGCAGCAGGTGTGTTTATTTACAGTTCGTTTTATTTATGCACCACCCCATAGTTACAGTCCCCTCCGAAACTATTGGGACGGCAAGGACAATTCATTTGTTTTTGCTGTAGACTGAAGACATTTGGGTTTGAGATCAAAAGATGAATATGAGAAGAGAGTTTAGAATTTCAGCTTTTATTTCCTGCTATTTATATGTAGATGTGTTAGACGACAGCTCATTTTGTATCAGACCACCCATTTTATAGAGTAAAAAATATTGAAACGTATGACTAACAGGTGTTTCTTGTTACTCAGGTGTGTTCTGTTCGATTGATTGCTTAAACAATAGATAGGTCTAAACATCTACTCTTGGTTTTAGCCTTCAGTTTACCCTGTGAAGACTGCATGTGTTGTTAAAAAGGATAAGGCAACATGAAGATCTGACAGAGCTGTCTATTGGACAAAAGCAAGCAGGACAATCAATCACTAGAGTTTCCAGATGCAGTAATAAAGATACACAAGAAGAAGTCACTGGCAGTAAAAATGAAATGTAAGCGTTCTACGTGGTTTGTTTGTATTTGTAAGTAAACAACATGATGCCTGATTTACTTTTCAGGTGGAGCAGGAGAAGACATCTGCACTGAATAGCCTTCAGGAGTGTGAAACACAGCTACGACACACACGGCAGGCCCTGACTGAACAGTATGAGAGGGCGCAGCAACTCCAACGGCAAGTTTGTACAGTACACCAGCAGGGAAGTGCCACAGAGACTGGTGATGAGGACAAGCTGGAGGCAGAGGTGAAGGGCCAGTCATGGGCATGCGATGACCTGGAGCACCTGGGTCTGGAACTATTGCAGTGTAAGTACAAATTAGCAGTGACAGAGGTGGTGAGCCTTAATGGTGAGCTGAAGGACCTTCAGGAGAGGCATAAAGAGTGTGTGGAGCGGGCAGCACGGGCAGAGGAACATGCCAAGGTCCAACTACAGACTCTGGAAGCACAGGTGGCTTGCCTGGAATGCAACTGCCGTGAGGGGAGGGAGAAGGAAGTAGCACTTCAGCGAGAGCTGAAGAAAGCTAATGGTTCTGCTTTGGAATGCCACAGTACCCTGGTTACAGCCCACGAGGAACTGGCCACCTTCAGCGAGGAACTGGCACAGCTGTACCATCATGTCTGCATGTGCAACAATGAAACACCCAACCGTGTAATGCTGGATTATTACCGCCAGGGACGGACCCCCCCACGTGCTACATCCACAGGTCTTAAAGCACAGGATGACCATCGGGTCTTCTTGACACCAAGGCTGGCGCGCCGTCTGGCGGCTATCAATGCTGCCACATCTTGCACTTCGACGCCAAGTGACTCACAGAGCCCCACAGAGTCACCGTCCAAAGATCCCCTCAACTCGGAGGACAGCCCAGCGCGCACAGTGCTGAGCTCATCCGCTGTCAGTGCCTCTTCATCATCGTCGTCCTCATCGCCAGCACCTGATTCACCTGCAGGCTCAGACACCCGGCGCGAACCCATCAACCTCCACCACCTGAATGCCATTATCCGCGATCAGATCAAGCATTTGCAGAAGGCCGTGGACCGCTCATTGCAGCTGTCTCGCCAAAGAGCAGCTGTCCGTGAGCTCGCACCACTCTTTGATAAGGAAAAAGAGGCTTGTATGGAAGAAATTCTCAAGCTTAAGTCCCTGCTGAGCACTAAGAGGGAGCAGATTGCCACCCTGCGCCTGGTGCTGAAAGCCAACAAACAGGTAGGCTCATCAGTGCTTTCTGTTAGATGGCACCCATTGATGACATTTGCTGACTATAAGCATTGCACTGTGGGTGTACAAAACTCAAAAAATTTTATTGCTTAAGTGTTTGTTTTTGTCCTTTTCGAAATCCATATTGTAAGGCCGTTCTTCTTGTAGGCCAATTATTTTGGTCACTTCACCAACCCTTAAGTACTGTACCCAGTATTGAGTAATGCATTCTGATGTCAACATGCTTCCATGTGAAGGGCTTTTTCCCTACTCTGGATAGAATGATTTGTATTTAAAAGCATGCTCAGAGGTCTCCCCTGTACAATTACTAATGGATTCACTGATTTGCCCACTAGATGAACTTCCATTTTTCATTAGGCTAACAGTGAAACAGTAAAATAATTTCATATGGTTCATAGGGTTTCCTCCGGGTTCTCCGGTTTCCTCCCCCAGTCCAAATACATGCACTGTAGGCTGATTGGCGTGTCCAAAAGTGTCCGTAGTGTATGAGTGTGCCCCATGCCCCCTGGGATAGGCTCCAGGTTCCCCGTGACCCAGTAAGGATAAGCGGTACAGAAAATGGGCGGATGGATGGAATATAATATAGCATAATATTAAAAATCATACTGATTAAAAAGATGTTACAACATGTGGTTTCCATGATTATGTGACAGACTGCAGAAATGGCTCTGGCGAACCTGAAAAGCAAGTATGAGACTGAGAAGAGCATGGTGACTGACACAATGATGAAGCTGCGTAATGAACTGAAGGCACTAAAAGAGGATTCTGCCACATTTTCCTCACTAAGAGCCATGTTTGCCACACGGTGAGAGCATGAAGAGCAGGAATGTGTAACAGCATAAATGAACACACAACTCAAACTGAGACAGCATTTGTAAATGTTCAGTTCACTGCATAAAGTTAGTTACGATATCATTAGAAAGATCATGTTAAAACTAGTGGGTGACATAATAATAATAATAATAATAAGCAGAAATGAATTATAGCAACATTTGAATCATTTGCCCTGTTATATTCTGTCCCTCCTGCGTGTCCCCTTTGCCGCATTTTCTCCAGGTGTGATGAATACGTAACACAGCTGGATGAGATGCAGAGGCAGCTTGCAGCAGCTGAGGATGAAAAAAAGACACTGAACTCCCTTCTCCGTATGGCCATTCAGCAAAAACTGGCACTAACGCAGCGTCTGGAGGACTTGGAGTTCGACCACGAGCAATCACGCCGCCCCCGCATAGGCAGGACGGCCAAACTGAGGACCACATCACCCAAAGTAAGTGGAACAGCCACCTCGCCCCTTTCTGATACCCCGTCCACTGTATCTGAGGCAGTTGCAGAAACCTCATCTATCTCATCCCCTACCGTAGTCACTCCTTTGCTGTCCTCTGACCCAGGCAGTCCCCCGGCTCTGGAAGCCCCTTCCTCTCCTGCCTCATCTTTTTCCTCCTCCTGGACTCCCCCGGTTACGCCCTATAGCCGGGGCCACACCCACTGGACGGTGGGTATGCGGGCATATGTGGTGGAACCGCACTCCTATGGTGTGGACATTCATACCACCAGTATGTCCCGAAGCACCAGCTTGGCCCGTCGCTATGCAATTGAGTCGGTCTATTCATCGGGTTCACTCCCCCCCTCCCCCTATCGTTCGTCCATCCTGGGCACTTATCGCTCCACCTGGAGCTCGCCCAGATCTCGTCCACTCTCCACAGTCCTAGCGCACCCCACCCACACAACCAGATACACTTCCCCATCTTCCTCCTCCTATGGCCCACCATACCCAAGAAATTACACTTCTCAGCACCCCCGCTACTGAAGGCTCGGCGGGGTGGCACAGAGAGGAGGACAGACTGGTTTCCTATTTTTATAGTTTCCGCTGCACTCTGCAACTTTGGTGACTGTTTTCTGCTCAGGGATTTTGTGGAGCACAAACGGCTCTGCCTTCCTCCAAGAGACAGTTAATCGGTTCTCAGAACACTGTTCGCTGTTTCCGACCTCTCACGCAGTTCATTCTGAGCTGAACTTGGTGGGCCTTTTCAGTGCAAGCCTCCGAAGTCAGAGATTACATTTACTTTTACGAAAGTGTCAGCTGTGTTGCTTTAAAGCATTGTTGTCTTGTTTAAATGGGAATATATCATTATAACAAACCATACAATTTACATGAAGGGGTTTGGAAGTGTCTTATTAATTACAGAACCAAGAAATATGCACTGTAAAATCCATCACTGTGTAACAGCTGTATGACTTTTTAATACTAATTTAGCTTCTTCTTTTTTTTTTCCTTTTTTTTTAACAAGACTGACTTTTGAAATCTTGAATAACGAGGGGTTTTATGTAAGTTAGGCCTTTCAGTATCATCTCCTCTGCTTAAGCATAACCAAATATAGTTTTAGCGTTGGTTTGTGTTTTTCACTGTTATTCAAGCTAAAGGACAGTGCCCTTTGCTGCAAAAATACAGATTATTTTGTTTTCCCCATTTTTGTCGGTAATCATTCACAGTCCGTGACCTGTTCAGAGTCAGCATCACGTCATATTCGGTTTGCCCATTTTCATTTAAAGCACTAGCAAACGTGCAGACATGACCATTTGCCATAATTCCATTTACACCTAGCTAGTTGATGACTCTTGGCTTTCATTGGTTCATATCATTTCGTGATGAAAAAGCAATCAAAGAGGGAGAACAAAGAGCCTGCACAGTTTAAATAATGTCTGGAACATTTCAATAAAGATTGAATGTAATCTTTATTAAGTGATATCTAATGTCTAATATGTCTAATATACACAACAAATCTCAGGGAATAGCATTCTTGGTCTTGTAATGGTGGCATACGGTGGCACAAATGGCATAGGTTATTTGAAACATAAACAGTGTATTATTTTTTGCTTCTAAATTTATGTTTATGTATAGTATCCCATGAATTGGGTTTGATTTGAATCAGATTGTTTTGCCCTTCGCTAATGGCGCATAATATTGTCTCCAAATTGCATTGCCAATCAGACGGTTCTATTTACCATTACAACTTCTCCACACTTATTTACAGTCATTTCGATAGTGACGAGCAAGAGCATTATTAGCATCCCTCTGTAACATCCTGGCAATTTTTTTTTTTATCCCACCAAAGACACTGAAGGCATATGAAAGCCTTCATATCATCTAGACTTTTGATTATGCAATTTAGAACAGCTTTGTCTGAACCCGCTGTCTGAACCCGGAGACTGAAGCATTTGACAAGTTCCCGATTTCCACCTCGTCCAGCTTGACATACTCCATTAACATTCCACATCATGTGGATTTGTGCTACGTTGTTGAGAACATCGCACGGCCCTCACAATACACAGTACCTCAGAAGATCATTGGCCCCTGAAGGATATAATGTACAATTAGGGCTGCTGTTATCCATGAAAGTTGCTGTAATTAACATATATAACATACATGTTGTATACTGCTCTGGCCCGGCAGTTTTCTTATTGCACAGCTATGAAGGTAGAAGGTTAGAGGTCTTGTAATATTGTACAGTGTTGTGAGGTGGTTTCTGGGGCTGGTGGTCAGATAGGGAGGAACGGTAGTCTAGTGATTTTGTTGAAGCTCTGCATGTGCTCAGGCGTTTATTGTCATATTGGGATAGAAACGTTTCAGAGAAACCTCTCAGACCTCCTCTGTGTGACACCCCTTTCTATTTTGCACCGTCCTTAAACACACACACACACACACACACACACACACACACACACACTCACATTACTAATATCTTGTCTGTCCCTGCCCCACCACCCCCTCAGTGCAATTCGGTTCCACTAAATAGCAGTTCAAGTCATTGACCGCAAACATGTCAAATGCTTCAGTACTGTAGTTGTCTCTGTAATGTCGCAGACATCAGCTTGTTTGTTTTTTGTGTCTTTTTCAACCTCTAATTAATATCGTACTCTGGGACTTTAGTCCCAAGTCAAAACCATTACTGTATTTTTGTCTTTTCTACTGGGTGTAATGTGGCCCACGGCATTAATACTACTACTATCAGAGGGTCTTTCCATAGGCAGACTGTTATTACTGAACATACGCATGTGTCAATACAGAATACAGGACATCCCAATCTCTCCAGTGCACTGTACAGTAAACGTGGTGTGTATAGCCTTCATATTTATTGTAAATAACACATAAAAGACCTACAGTGATTAAGTCTTTGTGTGCGTCATCTCATGTTGTACGTGGAGAAAGGGGTGGCCTGAAATGTTTTCACGATCATGCAAGTTACAGCAACTTGCTCCAAAAGCAGAGCGTCTTTTCTTTTCAAGCCATATTTGAGATTTACACATCATGTTGCCGTGGATGTGTCTGTATTCCTTCCAGTCACACCAGATAGGACCATTCTGAAGTATGCAAATACTTGTGGTGAGAGAGCCATATAGGAATCGTAGTTTCCTGACTGAATGGACTGTTTAACCCGATCACGGTTTGAAACATTCACAAAACTATCCCAGACTGTGGTCAAATCTACACTAAATACTATATGAGTACATTATTTGTTTACAGATTGGATCGGATTTTGGAGAGTGAATTAAAGACCACCCATACTTGTGAGACATAATCTGGCAACCCTGATATAAACGTGCAAATTTTCAGCAGCAGTGTGTTTAATGGTGCAGGAATTTCTACCTTTAAAACAGGTAAAGCAAACACACGTATGTACAATGACGTCTGCGGGCCTGGAGTTATTAAGAGAAAAAGCAGGTAGGATATCCAGTGATATGGAGTGAAAGATGTCCTGAGCAAATGTAAATATCAGGGGTGTAACGATGCATCATGACACGATGCACAGTGAAACAAAAATCTCCATTCTATTGATAATGCAGTGGCACTGTTTGAACACCAGAGGTCCCACTCTGCACAACCCACAGAGTTAAAATATAGCGAGAGCGCCAGTCAGTCACATTCTTTCATGGAGAGCCTGGGACATTACCAGGAATCATCTGCACTTGTGAAGTGACCGATAGCTAACAACCAAAACACATTATAGTTCATATGGATACACAACCATGTTATAACCGTCAGGCGTTGCTATGGTGCTCGTTACATTTTGGTCGATCATTTTCCCTGGGTCAGAGACATTTTTGGGAGAATCTATAAAAAATAATAATTTAAGATATGGTCAACCTGTAGAACATTTTGTTTATAATATTAAACCTCCTGTTCATAGCAATTTTTTTTACATTTATTTCATTTTATACAGACAAAAATGCACATTGTTTTGCATTGTTTTTTGGATCAGAAATAGTCTCTTTTTTTTTTTTCTTCATTAAAATATTGTTGAAAATATTGTGAGACTGTAATTGAATCAAACTGAATCATGACCAATGTGTATCGTTACACCCCTACTGAATACTTAAGTAAACTATGTTGATTTAATCATTAACATTAGTTAGCTAGCTAACTAGCTCATATTGGTTTTATACTATTACTATTATTATTAGTTAAAATAGGCACTGAAAACATGATGATCGGGTCTAACCCGTATGATTTATTTTGAGCACGCGCTAGAAAACAGGCTTGGGTAAAGGACAGGTCAGGGAGGAAATGGCATGGGGTCTAGAGTTTTGAAGTGGGGTGGGGGTGGGGGGTGGTCTGAAGGCCAACACTGAGTCCATGAAAATGTCAAATCTCAAAGTGCAGAACTCCCCCAAAACCTCCAGTGGGTAATGTACAGTGCTATACCTGGAACCCCCTTAAAGGGGACCCTATCTCGCTAAGCATGTGGCACTTGCACAAGTTTTATTTTGAATTGTTGCACTTTATAAAATGAAGAGAACTTACCTGTCTGGAAGCCAGAAAACAAGAAGAATTGGCAAACCACAGGACACAGAACTGTGATAGGTGGTGCAGAAAATCTAATAACAAAACAACTTAGGCTAAGCCATAATGTAACGCTAAAAAACATCATACTGACAACCACGTCGTTTCAGAGCATGTAACGTTCACTATAACATGCTATGAAAATAGGACATTCTAAAACCCTTTTTTTGTGGATTTCTAATTCTGTATAAAGGCATCTGGGTAACAATAAAAAAAACATCAGCCTTGGCCACAACACTCTGAATGTGCTCAAAAATATTCTGAAAATGCACTTGTGTGTAGATCAGAATTAAAGAGCACATGCTTTTCACTTCAGTACACACTGTCTGGTAAGTAATATGAAGTGTGTGTGTGTGTGTGTGTGTGTGTGTGTGTGTGTGTGTGTGTGTGTGTGTGTGTGTGTGTGTGTTTGTGTGTGTGTGTTTGTGTGTGTTTGTGTGTGTGTCTGCGTGCACGAACCCTAGTGGTCAGATGTCTAATCTGTCAGTCTTTTCCAGATTGTCAGCAGTCTCCTGCCCCACTGTCGCCAACCTCCTCACAACTAAGATTCAGCCAGGCCTCACCAAACAGCAAGTAATAACATAACACTCTGCCTTTGCTTTCACCTGGAGTGAAGTATTAATGAAACCTACACAGCAAAATGAATGCTAATTTATTAGAGCTTTGTTCTAAATTATTCCAGAGTGAAAGTGCATCTATCACAAAACAAAGGATTCAATTAAAGGGTTCAGGTCCTTTCTTTAAACCCGTCCACCGAGACTGCAGCGTTTAGTAATACATAAGTCATGGCGATTTACACAGTTTGAATAGATAGTACAAGCATTATGTAGTATGTTGGTTTGTCTGTATTTGCTTTCTGTGCCTCATGCGATCAGATGGCTTATGGTGTTATTTTGCAGGTGTGGTGTGGAAGCAAACCTCCAGAAGGTCATTGTATCTTGTCTTCCATTGAGGAACTCCAGCCTTCTAATCTACCTGTACTCCCACCCGAGCTGAGCCTTGTGCAGCAAACCAAATATATACCCAAACTAGTGTCGCAATCATAAATGCCTTCCAGTACGAGACAGCTAAGGAACTTATTATGTCAAAACAACATCATTCTATGGGATTTTTGAGCAATCCCATGACAAAAGTTTTCTAATGCCACATCTCACTTCAGCGCAGTGAACTACCTCTCTTTTCAATACGCTTAATTATTCAAATACGGATGTCTCACACATTACACTGGGAATGTCGCATGCTCATGACAAATCATTACTACGTCTCCCTTTTTACGCATTCGCACTCTATGGTTAGTGTTGCACTTTATTTTGAAGCGCATATTTGGCGTCTTCGTTTGTCCTCGCAGTCTTTCCTTCTCACCACAGTCTCTTAGATCAATAAGCACAACTGAGCATTCCAGCGCTGGCAACGACTTTAACTGTTAACCACGAACCATGATATCAGTGCTACAGATGGACCATGCTACCTTACCGACCCCGACACCCTATGAACTATTATGAAATGATATCTTGTGTAACAGTGTGATTTCTTATTTGATCTCAAATACCCCTTAATGTCTTAATGAAGATATCTATTTACAGTGATCCAATGTAAGGGCATTGCTATGCATGTGAAAGTTCAGTGTATTAACTGTTTCTGTACCTAATCTGCTCCTTGTCTATAACTGCTGACACTCCTAACAAACTGCCAGATTTGACTGACTTCCTTCTGGAAGTCCCTTTGTGCATTACATCAGCAGGAGGAATAAACCAGTCATCAGTGGAATGCATTCGGTTTCATTGTCTTTCCCTGTCAGACTCCTTCATCTTATACTCCACTACTCCACTACTCCATATACTGTACAGTACTGTCCATTGCACATTGTCATCGAGTGCGTCCAAATCATTTACTGGTGGACTACTGTGAATCACACTGGTTATTTGCACAATTTGATGCCTTCAACACAGACAACAAGACAGATCTCTGGCATCAGTGAAACGAAGACCAAGGAACAACACTTCAGAGTAACGTGTACTCGTACTTCTTCTATTTACTAATTTGGAATATAAGCAATTCAACTAATGTATCTGATAAAAATTTTAAAAAATGAATAAAGCAAAAACAAAAACGTGTCTATTAGTTCTTTTGTAATTGTTGCAAAATTCTAAGAAAAGAATAAATTATAGGAAAATGATACATTTATACCATCATGCTACCTTATTCCAACGATCTCTAATTCACCTCATTCACCGGAGGAGAAAATGACATCTTAGCAAGTAAACATATTTTGAATGTAGTAAAATGGAGCTAGGTTCCTACAATACAATAAAGCAAATATAAGCCTATTAAACCTATTTTAGACTTTTTTTTTTACTCATTTCAAGCATTGAATGTTCTTATTCTAATGGCAGATAACTTCCTTCTATTGTAAATTTCCTACTGACCGGAAGCCTTACAATGTTGCCAGGACCCATGCTTTAAATTGCTGAGGGTCTGTTTGTTTGTTTGTTTACTTACAGTTTTGGCTCCTGGCATATTAGATTAGATTTGTAACAATAACTGTAATGATATCTTGACTTTGAACAAGGCTTCATGGTTTCTAAGTGGTACCATCCTCAATAATCTCAAGTATCTTTAGGATCCATCCTCAGCAACAGCGAGTGGTTTCCACGTAATGAGAATTCCAAATAAGTAGGGCATGAGGACGGATCAGGCAGGTCGGAGAGCATTAGGGGTCAGGATCCCTTGGTATCTCAGGAGTAAACTGTGTAGTTTGAGAATTAATTAGGTATTCTCACTGTCCAGTAATGGTTAAGGAGAATGCACGTTGTGTGCGGCGTGCACACTACTGACCACATGATGGCGCTTTAGCGTAAACTTTAAATAATTTTTTTTTTAAAAACTACAATAAATATACCATTCCGGATTTTACTGTGTATACACAATCACCATCCACTTGAAAAAGAACATCTGTACACCTGCTCATTTATGCAGTTATCCAAACAGCCAATCACGTGGCAGCAGCGCAGTGCATAAAATCATGCCCTTTACCGGGAGATTCTTGAGAAGAATCTGCTGCCATCCACCAGGATGATGATGAGACATGGGGGGAGCTTCCAGCAGGAAACAATCCAAAGCATACAGCAAAGGAAACTCTCAATTGGTTTCAGAGAAAAAAATGAAGGTGTTAGAATGGCCCAGTCAATCACCTGACTCGAATCCAACTGAACAAGATTTAAAGACGATATGTTTAGAAGAATGGGCCAAAATCACACCTGAATACTGCGGAACATTAATTTCTTCATACCGGAAGTGTCTTGAAGCTTCATTACAATCACAGACTTTTCCACTAAGTATTAAATACATTTCAGTTAGCGTGTTCAATACTTTTTTCCCGTGTCATTCCTCTTTATTACACATCACTTCATTTATGGACTTTAATGTTGTGAATTCTTTATATTTCCGGATTTCTTGAGTTAATACTGATGGCTGGTGAAAATTTAATATGAATAGCCTCATTGGAAATATATTTACTGAAATAAGTGTTGACTCGTTCAATACTTATTTCCCCCACTGTATTTTTTATGGAATTATTATACCTTTTGGAATTGGTCTCATCAGAACATAACATATTGTGCCACAAGTTTTTGTCTTGACCTTTTCTAAAATTTGGAGGGACGTCCTGTTCTTGGTGATGTCACTGTAGTACCCCATTTTCTCTATTTGTTGATGATGGCCTTCACAGTGTACATTGTACAGCTAATGTTTTGGAAGTTCTTTTATACATATTACAGCTGGTCTCTCCTGATCAATACCTTTCGACAGTGAGACCTGTACGGCTTTGTGAGCTCTTTGTGGACCATGTCAATAGAAACAGCTGGTCTTTATTTGCGGTTAATCGGAATAATTTCATTGATGACAGCTGTATGATAATTACTTTGGAACATGAGATTGAATGTAATTGGATCATTCTGAACACGGCCACATCCCCAGTTATAAAAGGGTGTGCACACTTATGCAACCAGGTTATTGTTATTTTCTTTTGTGTACAACTGAATATTGTCCTACTCATTTTCACAGTCAAAGGGAACTTGGATCTAAATGTCATGACAGAATTTATGATGGAATTCGTCAAAACTACCCCAGCTACGAGACAGGAGGAGTATTATGTGTAAGAATATGTCCCACTGGAACAAGTACACATAGTTACTTTGATAATTTGACTATGTATACAGACACAAACCCACTGTCCCTGAAACCAAGAAGATTTGCATAGACAAAAACTGGTCATTCTTGCCTGGCCAAGTTTTTGTGATCCATGTAACTAGTATCAGTAGCCCTTTTATCAGTGCTTCTATAATACAGAAGCACTTTGTACAGCGTTTCTATACTTCTGGGCTACTCAGTGGCTGTATACAGTTGAGATTACAGTAAGTTTATAAACGCCTTGCAGAAACTGGAAAATGTTCATTATTTAGAGAGATCATAAGAATTGCATTTTTTAAATTTAGTCCTGTCCTGAATAAGCTATTTCACGTGACAGATGTTTACATATAGTCCACAAGACACAATAATAGCTGAATTTACACAAATGAACCAGTTTAAAAGTTTACACACACTTGATTATTAATCCCGTGTGTCATTACCTGGATGATCAGCGACTGTGTTTATGTTCTGTGAGAGTTCTTCACGAGTCTCTTGTGTGTCCTGAGCAGTTAAACTGCCCACTGTTCTTCAGAAAAATCCTCCAGGTCCTGCACATTCTTTACTTTTCCGGCATCTTCTGCATATTTGACGCCTTTCCAACAGCGATAGCGCAAAGATCATCTTTTCACACTGAGGACGACTGAAGAACACGTACACGACTATTACATAAGGTGCAAACATTCACTGATGCTCAAGAAGCCAACACGATTCATTAAGAGCCAGGGGGGTATAAACTTTTGAACCGGTTATTTAGTACTGCCCTTCAGAAGATACATAAGATATTTACATGTTTCTGAGAATAATACAAAATAATATCAGTTTACACCGAACATCAATGAATGTGTGCACCTTTTGTAATAGTGCTCCCTCACATGTATCTCTGCAAGGTGTACGTAAACTTATGACCTCAGCTACTCCTACTGTGTTTCATTTACAACAAAACTAGTACAAAACAATTATTCTTTGGTAATGTTTTTACTCAGAAAATAATCAAGACACATAACATTATCAAAATACTTGATAAACATTTCACAAAAATATAATTCACCTTGGTATTATTAACTTCTTCTTCTTCTTATTGCTAAAATGATAAGTTTATGACTAGCTTTACACAGACTGAAAATGGTAATAGATAACATTTCATTTGTATTGCAGGAACACAAAATGCTTACTTCACCAAATGCACGTGTAAATAAAACTGGCTTTGCACCAATGGAACACAGTTAACTCTACGAAGTCTAACATTTCACCAGAAAAGCTTTCTTTATTGATTAAAGATCTCAGGAGAGAAATCATATGGTATAGACAAAGATACCTACAGATATTGCAGCGTATTTATTCATTTGACCATTTCACCCAAATTTAGCACTTTTTATTGTTCTACTTCCTTACGCTTTTGGACCATCGGTGTGGTTTCCTCCCGGAAACTACTGTCAGAGGTTTTTCCACGTGCTCATTTCCAAACATTCCAAGTTATTAGCCAAGCACTAATACCAGTGTTGCTAGTCTGACCTCACGTGTGTAGCCTGTAAAGTGCCCCTGCCACGTCACATTCTTACTCTTTCAAATTTGTCTCGCTGAGGAGTGAAAGAAGCAGATACAAAAAAATTAAATGATTAAAAATTGTTGTTTTTAAAAAAAAAAAAAAAAAAATGCATAAAATTGTTGGGCCAAATCTGCACAGTCACCAACAAAAGGTGGTGGAATCTACCCTATTCTAGATTAGAGAACCCTAAATGAAGTGATGCCAGTGGTGATTTGCATAATTCCACTTTCTAACAGCTGTGGAATTCTGAAGAATTCTCCACATCCACGTATGCAAAGTGACGTAGCAATTCGGAATCCTTCCCTTCGGGTTAGCCTTAGCATCCGGGGTATTTACGAAATGTGTAGGAGTGCAATGCCGGGGGTCTGTGTGCACTTCCCTATCTAGACGATCGGCTGCTCAGCAGCACGTCACGAGGGAGAGTCCATGCCCTTAGTACTTCTTCCAGAGAAAAGGGAAGTAGTAATGACAGATGCGTTCAAAAGCGAAAGGGAAGATGGAAGAACGAGGACACAGGCAGATGCACACACGAGGCCACTGAAAGCAGACTGCCATCTCACAGCGAACCGGAGTCCAGAGTTGGATCAGCTAACTTGGATATGGACATAAAGCAGCTTCAACAGCTTTAACAGCAGATGACAATGTGCCCAGGCCAGTCCTGTGTCCTCGCAACAGCTATGTGAAAGTGACTGGTTAAAGACCAGCTGTTTTTTTTTGTGGTTTGGGGAGCACCATAGGCGGGGTCTGTTGCCTAAACACAGGTTAGACTGTTGGTTGGCACTAAGAGGAGCACAACTGGCAGACATTTGCTACGTGGTAACATGGAGTTCACCCTCAGTCAAAAACGGTATCTAACCCTGAGTAATTTTCATCCTAAACAGAACACAGTAATGGTGATTACATCTTCAACAGAGTGCAGTAATGCGACTGACCAATGGCCAGAGAATATAAGCGGTCTGGCAGTCTTTTATACGCTACACTTGAGCTCATGAGGTGGTGTTATTAGTTCTCAGCTAGGAAACGAGAGCTTCCAAAAGGAAACTGAAACTGGCGGTCCCCGACTCTTTACATAACCATACCTTCGTGCATTTGCACATACAATTTTAAAAGTCCAACCCCATCTCCAAAGGCACACGTTTTGTTTAGACGTCAATAAAATTGAACGTTTAAGTTAACCAAACTTAACATCTTGAAAGCACTTTGGCTCCGAGAACGTCGAGCCCTGAACTGGCGACGTTCGGTGTGAGCTCATCGGCATTATTTCACGTAAAAGGTCATCGTTTGAAAGTGAGAGCCTCTTATCAAGCTTATTTTAATGGTCACATGTGCCTCGTGTTAAATGAACAATGCATACACTTCATTTTTCGTATAATAAAAATTGACATGAAAACAAACTTGGGATGAGTCATCAGAGTTAATAGTCTGAGATGCCACTTGAAGTATCAGATATCAGGAAGCAAGAGGTGGCAATGCTACGCATTTATACTAAACCAACCTCCATTCAATTGACGTTCATTGTGCTTTTGTAAAGGATAAGTGACACAAACTCTGTCAGGCAAGTGAATGTCGAAGCAAATGAAAATAAAGAAGAATTTGCCGATAAAATACTCTTTGGAAACACTGTTTAGTGGTGTCGTTCCACAATACTCAGCTTATGCTGATCGTTTTTCCACACCTTGTTTGATGCCAAGTACCAAGTGTAGAAACCAGTTGAACTGCACCGTCCAGCCCTTGTCCCGGCAGATTTCAATCTGATCCAAAAAGTGTCTCTGAGCCACATCTTCTGTGCACCCGACAGTCAGCGCCTCCCGAATGTACTCTATGTCCTCCTTGCTGGTCAGCTGGGGCATGCCAGTCATCAGCATCATTGAGAACAAGATGATAAGCAAGTTGGTGTGATGACGCAGAGCCAGGTAGGCCTTCACGCAGATGTTCTACATTCGAGAGAAAACAAGTACATCAGTATACATTCATATTCATCAGAAGGTGTGCGTTACTTTTGAATAACAACAGCTCGGAACATGAACGATGGGCTTATACTAATGCACTCGCTCTAGCAGGGCGTGAGTGAGAGGCAGAGAGACAGATCCTGTGTCTAACTGGATCCTGTAATAACTGTTGTCGCAGCTATAACATAAGCTTTCTCTTTCTTAGATGTTCCACAACATTAAATCGTAACTAAAAAGTGTAGCGTGTTTTTGATGAATGTATTAAACACTGTAATCACTGGCAAATAAAACACGCCAGGCTGCACGATCTGCCGAGTTATATCTCACTTATTCAATCATAGATGATAGAAATAGGCTTCACCTGGAACAGGAGGAAATTTTGGCTTGTCTTCTTTCCTGTTGTGCTCATTACATAGAGGAAGTCAGGTGTTAAAACAAAAGGGACCCTCTCCTTGGTTATACCCAGAAAGCTCTTGTAGTTTCCAAGAATGTGTCCAAAGTCAATGTGGAAAAGGTTACCTATAAGCACAGGAGATTTATTACCTCAAAAAAAAAAAAGGATTACTTTTCATATATCAAGAGGTAACGACAACAAGATGCTACAGGAGAAACTTTTTTTTTTTTTTCTTAATTTCTTTTATTTAAATCTTGTCATGGTCATTTATGGAACGTCTCATTAAATGATCAATGATTACGAAGAACCTCATAATTAGAACAAACATAAATACTAAATATCATGTAAAGAGGCCGAGTAAAATAACCGTTAAGGAACCCTTTTGTCTAAGAGTGTATAATGAGGCGCTGTATTAAAACACTCTGGAATCTGATTGGTCAGAAAGCGTTGATTCATTCTCTATAACCGGGGCGCTGTCAATCGTACTTTCTACGAAGGCAAACCATAGGTGTATATTAACACGCGGGTCCTTTCTGTAGTGCTTTACACAGGAATGTGTATGGAGGGAAACGCCACGCAATCTAATAAAAATAATAATGATGATAACAAAATGTACAATCATTGATATAGTGATATAGAAGCTTTCTAGAAGGATCCATTCAGTGATCATTTATGGAAAGAGTCTGCTGCGTCAGTATTGTGTAATGGTCAATAAGTTATCTCAAGGACAGAGGACTTTGCAGTTTCTTGGTCACATTTCTGTGTTATAAACTTCGAGGCTGGTGAGGGGAACTACCTTGTTCTGTGGATGTCATTCTTTCATTCAGGGGTTCCCAACGTTCAGTCTAAATTATTTGCCTTGAGTACCCCCCGAGATCTCAAGTGTGTTAACGCTAAGTGAAACGTTTACTTGTTGAAAACCTGAGTTGTTTTTTTAACTCCTCTGCTTTTAGTGCTGTTTGAAGCTGCACAACCTTGCTTGAATCGTTCCACTGGTTTTGTGGCCAGGTTTCCGTGTTTTGTTTTCAAGTGTCTTTTTACGAATGCTGGCTTCATGCTCTGCACCAAATCATTTGAAATACTGTACTTGCTGTACATCCAGAGTGCTTTCCCGCTTCCGAACTTTTGTTGTCTGATGTGCTTGGATGTTCTTCCTCTTGCGATTTACTTTTACGGACTATACACCTGTCCGTTTTCATAGATTTAGGGCATCGTAAAGACATATCAAGTCACGAAGAGTCCATTACCTAACACTGTATTTGATATTGAACTCTAACGTATTCACATGATATGACCCATGAGTAATTCAAATCAACCGCTTCCATTTACTATTATTTACAATAAAAACGTTAAAATATGATCTATTTAGAAAAATTCAGTTTTTACCTGTTTTAATTATTAGTATTATCTTATTAAAATGTCCCTCAATGCGACATTGACGTTCCATGTTATAATAAAACACTTTTATAGGAAAATAATCTGCTTGGCTTCAGGCCACACTGCACCACCCCACCGTTGATTAGTGTCCCCACAATAGCAAGCCCTGCCATTACTTTCACAGAGTAATGCAAACTAACCTTTTTAATGGTTTGTTTTTAAATAGGTATCATGTGCCAGGTCCACTCCAACCACTGCTGTCTCTGACTGACTGAAACCTTAATCTACTGAGGGTCTAATAAATACAAAACAAATGTTTATGTATGCTTTTATTACCAGATTCGGTGATCATGATGTTGTCGTTATGGCGATCACCAATCCCCAGGACGTAGGTTGCTACACAGTAACCGCCACAGGAATACACAAAGCGCTCCACTGCCTGCTGATACTGGAGAGAGGGCAGTCACCTCAATGTCTTTTTTATTACACACATTTGAATTATGCAAACATAACCATGCAAACAGGGGAGGCAAACAATACACATTCACTATGACTACTGCGTGATACTGATCATTTCCTGTCAGCGGCTGAGTTAATTCAGATGCCTATTCTAAAATAAAAGGCAGTACCTCAGACAAAACCCCCCTGTGCAACCAGGAAGTGCATCTATAGACGTTTCCTTCCTTTCGAACGCAAACAGTCATAACCTCCAACAGAAATAACCTACCTTGTCCTCATTCAGACATTTGTCTCGGAGCCATTGGTTCAGGATTTCATCTTTAAAAGCCCCAGTGTTCCCCACAGTGCTCTGCTGGATGTTCGCAATGGTAGTAGCATCCTTCACTATCTCAATCATTCCTATGGTCGAGAATTCATCTGGCTCGTTAATCAAAATCGACTTGGGTAAAAAACACTTTCAGGAACGTTGCACAAAATATGAACTGAATTTTATGATCAACTTACCGATTTTATTTCCAGTGGAAATACAACCATAAGGCAGTAAGGACAGATCTAGTGATTCAGTCTCCCATATAGACTCCATGATCAACAAAATCTGCATTTGGATAAAGATTTGATAAAGAGATTGTTACCTGTTACAAATGAACTCTTGCTGTTGTTAAAATAAAACTGTGAAAACATGTTTAAAATGTTGTTTTTTAAAAATCCCTCATCTGTGACTTTTCACTCCTGAATCCTGAAAATGAAAACATAAAAACCACGTTCTTCTGAAATGTTTCTGAGGTGTGTGAGCGCAGAAGGCTTGTTTTCATCATGTAACTGTCACCTGTAGAATTAACATGTCCTGACGAAGGTCGTCTCCATCCTTGAAAATGATCCCGATGGTATCGCTCGACAAAGTGGTGGGGTCGGCTCGCTTAAACTGCAGCCACAAGGGTTTCTTTTTGGATGCCATTACTTTGCATTGCTCAATCTATGAACAGTAACAGTTTCATCACCAACTGCGTAAACTGAACAAGTCTGAAGCTAAACAGTCTTATTTCATTTCAAATATTGTGTTTGTCTGGTTTTTTTGGCATCTTCAAATGAACAAAACCTGTCAGACAAGCGTATACAGCTTCATGGGAGTAACAAGACACGTTTCTTCCACTAATACTAAAACAAAAAAAGGTCTGTTGCGCTCCACGACTTACCACCATTGACCCCGCTCGCAGGCCAGGATCATATGGTACTTTAAAGCTCTCAGGCAAACCCTGCATTTGCAGACTCTCCAGTTTCTGGCGCATCTGAAAAACAACTGCAGGGTACAAAATGATTAGAAGTCAAGTCCTTCACGGATTGGAGGTAATAAGAACAATGGAATAATAAAAAAAAAACTATCAGCATGGGCGATCACCTTGTGCGGACACATCATATTTCTCAGCAGATATGGCTTTGACCTCACGGGTGACCTTCTGTAGTGCCTCAGTAATTTCCACCTGCTTCCTGAAGTCCTGGAGCATCTCATCTCCACAGCCACGTAGGTAGGCCTCTAAAATAACCGCATACCTCTGTTGGTAGTGCATGGACTGAGCTATCTCACTCCGTAAGAACCAGAACAGGAAATGGCCAATTCGTTTGCTCTGTGAAAAAAAGGCCAGGAGTGAGAGTTTAAAAACAGGAAAAGCATTATTTCTGTACAATATCACCATGGTGTGCAGAAAGTCTCAACTCACCCTGAGAGCACGCTTAAGGAGGAACCTGGCGAGTGCACTGTCATGATAGGGTTCAAACTTCACGGCCTGGGCGAGATTTAAGACGGTTAATCAATCAACAAAATGTTTCACTTTTTTTTTTTTTTTAGATTTGTTAATTGCGTGAGAGATTTACAAATAAGTAATAAACATGACAGTTGAAATATAAAACAGATGAAGGACAACTACGGCAAACAGGCGTTCCACTCAGTGTTTTTATAGATGGAGGTATTTGAATAGCCAACTAGGGGTTTCTTGCTTATTTTGAATTGGCAGTTTAACATTTAAATATGCAAAACCGACGGTGTGATATTAAAGTTAGACTATCACAAGACTTACCTGAACCAGCTGCAGAAGGTACCGAAGGACATCGTCGTCACCAAGAGTCTCCAACTTCCTGACAGCCATAGTACGCACGTTTGCATCAGAAAAGTGGCAGTCCAATAGCTGCATAGCTAACCCCACGTCTAGAGGGCTCTGGTCCCATGCGGTGCTTCTCTCTAAAAGGCGGTGTGTGGCCATGACGGCTTCCTGTTTTCCCCATTTCACAGAGCCAAGAAACTTAGGGTAGGCCGCAGGATGCCGCACACACTCATGTCCGAAATGCCAGAGGAGTTCCTTATCTTCCACGCTGAGTGGATGCAGAGGGTCGGTGGCCACGATTTGATCAAACTGCTTTCGCAAATGGTTAGGCATCTCTCTTTTCCCCCTCTCTCCTTCCGTTTCTGGTGCATCTCGAGAATCCCTGCTCTTAGGCAAAGCGACTGGGTAGCAGTACTTGTCCAGTAGCACTGCAATTGCCATGGAACTTGTTTTGTCTGGATTGGTGGCAGAAGTGAGTTTATCTGCATTAACGCTACTGTTATCCTCACTTTTCTCAGGCATCTTCCACATGTGAAGGATGAACTCACCCTGTCTGAGTAAAGACCGATGGTCCACCACTAACAGGTTTACGTAGTAGAGCAGGCGGTTCTTGTTCTTGCAGTCGTGAGAAGCGCTGTCTTTCGAGGTCTGCGTTTGGGCTTTACCACATGACACCTGCAGATTCAGCCGGGCGCCTTTGGGTAAATCTTTTATCTTAATGTTGAAGTCAAGCCAGGTATTCCACAGCACTTCTTCGGTGAACGGCTTCGAGGATGTCCTCTCCTGAGCTAGCAGCTGCTGCCCGTGGAAAATGCTGGCCTCCACAAAGATGATCAGATCTGAATTACGAGGCAGGACCGGTATATCAATCCCCAGAATTTTGACTCTGAACTTGCGGTTGCAGTCCCAGAGCGAGACGGTGAACACCTTCTCGTGGTCTTTCTCATTAATAGTCAATTGCTCGTGTGTGCCGGCCACACCAGTGCAGTCGTCCACCTGTGACCAATCCTCCTTTTGGACCACATCTTGTTCAGGGTCTGGTGGGGATTCAAGCACCAAATGGATCTCTTCTCCTGTTTTGAGTGACTGTCTGATCCAATGGAAGTCTTTGATGGGATAGTTTCCAAAAAGATATTCGTCTCTTCCACAAACCCTCAGAACAAAATCGGATTCGTCTGCGTCCTCTGGTATGCCGAGCAGTGCCCTCTTGTTGGTAGTCTTTATGAAGAAACTCTGAAGAACCTGAAAAGGTGTGTCGTCAATTGACACCTTTATTGTCTGACTTGAGGTATCTTTGTGTATCACAATTAGAATGTTGTTGTTGGCGACCTTACTCAGCATGTAATCGGGTAAGGGTTTGGTGGTTATCCAGGGGTCCATCGAGTAAAGTTTGGGATCTCGGTCAGCCAGTTCAATTTTTCTGGTTGTAAGCAACTTCCTCCTTGTGAACTCCAGCTCATCGTCATGAACATTGCTGACATCTGTGACATCATAACCTATTAGATGATTTAGGAATTTCTGGTACTGGATGGATTCTTCAGAGGGTTGTGGCCTCAGAACCAGGTAGATTTTCCCAACCTCCTTTTTAAGAGCTTTCCAGTAGCGAATGCAGTCAAGGGTCTGAAACACCTGGTGCTTATCGTAGATCTCATACCAGCTCCCTTTCTTTTGGTAGAGCAGGATGCAGTGGTCTGGGGAGTATTTCTGGTAGAACTCTGGGCACACGTTGGTTGTGACTGCCCTCAGCCACAGCTGGGCTTTCACCTGCTCTACTGTCCAGTTCCCGATCACATCCAACTGCAGTGTGTCCGGGTTTTTGGTCGTCTTGTTAGTTGTAGGAAGCACAAACTCCAACGCTAAATGATCCATTGCTGTGGATGAGTTTGATGTAAACGCTTTCATTTTTCTCCTCCTCCTCCGGGTGTCACCTCGACGAACTACAGGCGATTCATCATCACTAACGTGCTGCTCCATAACCAGTGCTGAAATTGTGTCGGGATAAAACATTCATCAGAGAGACCAGTACTGCACAGCTTTCTCTTACAGTTAAATATAAAAGGCTAGAACAGGAAAGCTCGACAAACTAGGAAAAGTCATTAATGCAGTATTCCTGAAGCAAGTTGTGTGTTTATGACATTTTCACACAGCAGGTTATTTACTGATTACTGAGTGAAAAACTACAGCTCAGGGAAATAACTGTGTCCTGAATGAGCTGAACTCTGACTCACAGCCATCTCTAACCAAACAGAGGTGATGTACATTTATTCTCAACGCACAGGAAGTCACAAAACAGGAAGTACTGAGATGTTAGTCCACACATTGAATCTGAACTTGTGAAGTGTGTTGTCTCCAGACATTCTGTTACAGGGTTTAACAATCTGCCTACATCCTGTCTGAGCTACACAATACAAACGCGGAGGTCTTGGGGTGGTTTTTTTTTATTCATTTATGAAATTGTTTACATTTTAAACGAGACCATTTGAGAAAGACGGAACCACGTCGCTGCAGATGAAACTTGCCGTGAAACTCTGCAGGTCGGAAATAACGGACTCGGCTTCCGGCGTGTAAAGGATGTGAATACTCACCGTTCAGCAAACACAGGGCCAGCTATACCCCCGAAGCCGGACAGACGGATTCCGAGACATGGATGCGAAGAAGTAGTATTTAACTCGCGCAAGAAACACTGTCGCTTTCTGAACTTTCCACGAAGAACATCTGAGCTGTCACCAAAAACCGCAGTCTTCCTGCGCGTAGCCCCGCCCCCTAACCCCGCCCCTGGGGAACATGACGTGTTCAGTGGCTCGGTACAATCACGCGCTCGTTGGCTACCGGAAATTTCCCGAGCTGTAAGTTTCTGCTTAAAAAAAAGGTGTATTTTTACACACAGTGTTGTTGTACCTCTACTAAACTGGTTTCATGAAGTCAGAGGATCTTGATTGTGTTCTCTCACAGTCAAATGTACTCTTCCGCCATTTTGGTTTACACTGGTAATGTCATTAGTCCATATTTAGAGAAAGAAAAACAACAAACCCCTCGGAGTGAGAGGAAATTTCGATTTTCTTTCGTTCTTTTCTTTCTAATTGTTCGTTTTAGTACTACTGTTGTGTCTGCAATGCTTATTTATTTATATACCAAAGTCCCCTTTGAGTTGCCGTTGCCCTTTGGCGCCCCCTACTGGTCGATTGTATTGAAACATTTTTGCCTCTTGCGGCTTCCTCACTTTTGTTAAAAAGAAAAGCAGCTTGATTTGACTAGAACGTTAAGGTGAATTTAACAGTCTAATGATTAGATATGATAAATAATATATAGTAATAATACAATTTATGCAAATGTAAGGCCTAGAATATGATTTTTTTTTAAACAATGCTTTCTGATTAGTGTTTAGCATGGCAGAAAACGACATCTTGGCAAGTGAAAATATCTTGAGTATAGTCTAATATTTCCTACTATAAGATCACACTAAACCAAATGTAAGTCCTACACAACTCTGGCACATTGAAATGAGAGACATCCTGCCATATAATGCCAGCTTCCTGACAAGAGAGAAAATTATTACAGAGGAACAGCGAAAACCTTTTTTATTGTTCAGTAAATCAAAAGAGCCCAGGGCTATTTCTATACAGTTTGATTCATTTCAAGCTTGAAACACTTTCGGTGTAGTGGCAGGTCCATCCATCCATTTTCTATACCGCTTATGCTAGAGGGTCGCAGGGAACCTGGAGTCTATCGCAGGGAGCATGGGGCACAAGGTGGAGGACACCCTGGACGGGGTGCCAGTCCATCGCAGGGCACAATCACATACACACTCACACACTACAGACACTTTGGACACGCCAATCAGCCTACCATACATGTCTTTGGACTGGGGGAGGAAACCGGAGTACCCGGAGGAAACCCCCGCAGCACGGGGAGAACATGCAAACTCCGCACACACAGGGCCCCGGTGGGACTCGAACCCCCGACCCTGGAGGTGTGAGGCGAACGTGCTAACATGTAGTGGCAGATAATTTTGCTCATTTCTCATTTATCTCAAGAAACAAGCGAAATTATCTGTCAATTATAAGACAACTGAAAGCTTGAAAATATCAAGAAGTTGGTTTAAGAATCTTATATTTGGTTTATAGTGACCTTAAAATGGAAGACAGTAGACAAATTGTTGTTATATTCAAGATGTTTTCACTTTCTAAGGTGTCATTTCTTGCAGTGAGTGTTTAGCCAGCCCATGTTTAATTTACAGGATGGGTTGTGTTGCCAGGTTAGACATCAGTTAATCAGAATGAATGTGTCATGGTACATTCAACTAGATTTACACCATATGTAAATACTCCAGATGGTAATCTTTATTTTATTACATTTAGGCTGTGTACCTGTTTTAATAATGGTTGTATTATGTAAATAATTGATTTATTATTAGGCAGACTATGATAATACGCAGAATGTGGCCAGTTTATTAGGTTTCTTGACTTTCACTACCGGATGTAAAGGTGCAGTGGCATACACATTCGAGGTAAAAGGTATTAAAGGAGTCATTGGTTACAGGTGCGGTTAATGTATTTGTGGAAACATTAGTTGCTAAGTGATGAACTGGTAATGAATAAGTCTTTCCTACAGGCTCCAGTGTTTAGTTGTGTTAAAGTACTAGGGCTAATTATGCAGTATTCATAACGGGCTACATGATTCGTAGTAAAGCCTGGGCTACACTGCCTAATTATCTGTCAACTCTTCCTAACTGCATGACTGCAAGCTACAAAATGAATTGAAATTTGAATAAATATTTGGCATTCTAGTCAGTGTCTTTCGTGCTTTGATTTCTGTAATATCGCAGACTTGACAAGTTTCCTTTGCAGGTGTCTCGTCTGCACAACACATGTCAGCTGACAGTGCTGCACCTGCCCTCCATCCTTCATACTGCAGGTTCTTCAATAGGTTCTTCATTTTAAAATTCAGCTAAATGAATTAAATTAGTAGAATACTAATGTACTAATTCGATCTACAGTTCTTGTTATTCGTATACATGTCATATGTAGAGATGTCAGTCACAGAACAGCAGATAAGAATTTCTGTGATTTGGCAAAGACTTGTTTTATTTTTAAGTTCATATTTTAACTTTTTTTCTGTCTCTTATTCAATAAATGCAGACAATCTAGTGCGCAAACAAGTTATTTGCTGTTTTCCTCTTTTAGACATTCAATTTGTCCACCCGGAGATCATGTCTGGTGGATGATCTGGTGGATGAATAAATTCTTTATTCTAATATTTTGAGATACTGGATTTTTGATTTCCATGAGCTGTAAGTCGTAATCATTGAGATTTAAAAAAAAAAAAAGAAAGGCTTGAAATATTTCACTCTATGTGTAATGAATGTAAAATACATGAAAAGTTCCACTTTTTGAATTAAATTACAGGGGGAAAAAAGGAACATTTCCACGATATGCAAATTTCTTGAGACGCACCTGTATATCTCCTTTCAGTGGAGTTTCTGAAAAAGGTGTTTACATGCAGCACATTTCTGATTAATACAGGCATATCACTCTGGAGAGATTTGGGGAATCTTTTTATTTTGGGGGAATGTTTACATGACTCAGTACTAATTACAATATTGCCAAATTCAGATTCTGGAAAACTGATGTGCATCGAAAAGAGCAATGAAAAGAGCAAGTGAGAGCAATGAAAACACAAAAGATGTGTTCCAGGACCAGGTGGGGTACCTGTGCCCTAGTGCATTTTAAATGGATAAATGTATCTCTAATGAGCAAGCCAGAGGCCATGGTGGTGAGGAGAAAACCTCTCTGAGATGATATGAGGAAGAAACCACAACCCTCATTTCTGTGACATCATCATCATGTGTGATAACAAATAGTGCCATTAGACATCATTCCCTTTCCTTTCTATAACTGTTGACGACATAGGTCTAACTCTGATCTCGGGTTTCCCCCCCTGCCCCCCCTCTCCTAACTCTGTTAATAGCCCTGCGGTTCTTTCCAGTACACCCTCACTAGCCTGTAAAGGGCACCTGGCTCTCCTGACGCTGCCTGCTACTGGAATAAAGTTGGTGTGAAGTTCGAGGTTCGATATTCGCGGATATGTGGAAATTAAGGGACCGTCTCTAAAGTTACATACGACATTGTTAAACACGTTTCTAATTTCAATTATTTGAAATAATTGACTGAAGGGAATGACGTACAGTCATATAACCAAGTGTACAGTGTTCATATAGGTGTCAGATATAATGCACACCTCTTAGATTTTTGATATTTATCAAAATAAGCTATTACATCACATTTAAATTAGACGTGAATTTCACTGCAGAATGGGCCCATACACAAAATATACCATCATTTCAAGCTCAATAGCATTGGAAGGGAATGACTTACAGTCACACAACCAACTGTACAGTGTTCATCTGGGTGTCAGGTATGACGCACACCTTTTAGATTTTTTATATTTAACCTTACTATATATATAGAGAGAGAGAGGACGTCTATTTTTTGAAGAAAACCATTCTGACCCCCTTTATGCATTCGTGAAGGTTTTTTTGGTTCATGCATTGTAGGGTTAAATATCAGAAATCTAAGAGGTGTGAATCATACCTGACACCTAGAGGAACACTGTACAGTTGGTTAAATGACTGTAAGTCATTCCCTTCAAATGTTATTGAAGTTAGAATCGTGTTTAACAATGTGGTGTGTAACTTTAGAGACGGTCCCTTCATTTCCGCATCTCCGCGAATATGGAACCTCGAACGTCACACGGACTTTACTCCAGTCCGCCTGCTGCCATATTGTCCGGAAGCAGCGCAGCCTGATCACTGCATCACTTTCAGACTTTTTGCAATACAAATATACATGTTTGCGAATAAAAGAATATCCAGTGCACTTCCAGAATCATAACGTGTACTGTTGTACTTAACAACAGCCCAGGTTAAAGCGACACCATTAGGTCAGAGCGAAATGAGATCAGTATAACCGCACATACATCCTCCATTTTAGATAAGACACAGGGCTGGTCGGGTTGCCCCGCCCAATAGTCGACGTCACCAGCAACCGCTCCACTCCCTGTATAAGCCCCGCCCTGTCGCACGCGCTCTTCTCCCGCCCTGTGTAACTACGTGCTTGGTTGTGAGTTCCCCCGGTGGAGAGCGTCGAGAACAACGGAGCTGACAGCGGCACCTCCAGTCAAGGGGAAGATGGAGACCAGGGATTCGGACTTCAATATATTGTTAGCCACTGATTCGTACAAGGTAAGGACACGCTTATGGGTTATGTCGGGCTGAAGGTGCAGGGTGAGCGGCTTGGCCTTGAGAAGGCGCTGGATGCTGAATGATGAAACAGGGAAAGGTGCTTTCGTATTGTCCAGGCCGTCACGCTGTGTCGCGGCTGCTCTCTCTCTCTCTGTCTCTCTCTCTCTCTCTCTCTCTCTCTGTATCTCTCTCTCTCTCTGTCTCTCTCTCTCTCTCTCTCTCTCTCTCTCTCTCTGTATCTCTCTCTCTCTTTCTGTATCTCTCTCTCTGTCTCTCTCTCTCTCTCTCTCTCTCTCTCTGTATCTCTCTCTCTCTGTCTCTCTCTCTCTCTCTGTATCTCTCTCTCTGTCTCTCTCTCTCTCTCTGTATCTCTCTCTGTCTCTCTCTCTCTCTCTGTATCTCTCTCTGTCTCTGTCTCTCTCTCTCTCTCTGTATCTCTCTGTCTGTCTCTCTCTCTCTCTGTATCTCTCTCTCTGTCTCTCTCTCTGTATCTCTCTCTGTCTCTGTCTCTCTCTCTCTCTCTCTCTCTCTCTCTGTGTGTGTGTGTGTGTGTGTGTGTGATTTCGGTAGGCCAGGAGAAGGTGATGGCAGGTAGGGTGTACCATGTATTTTTTGCAGGAAGACAGCAGACAGGCAGGTGAAGAAGGTAAGGAGCCGTCTCCAGTTTTCAAGCCATCACGCTGGAAGATGAATAATTGCAGCCAACCTCATGAGCTCCTCGCGTGGCTACACAGGATGATTCGACACGTCGTGGAACCAAAACTGAAAGCTATCGAAGACATCTGGCTTTCAGGAAAGTGAAAGCGACTGCAGTGTACAGACCAGTCTGTTATGGAAATGCGCACTTCAATAAGGACTAGCTTCATGCACGAAGGACATGAGGATGACTCGCGTGCACACACACACACACACAGTTACTCAGCTTATTTTCATAGCTTCATATAGCTGATGTGTGTGAAACACACTGAACATTGCACTCTCAATCTCACACACACACACACACACACACACACACACACACAGTGAGAGGTCACTGGTATCTGAGATGTCACAGCTCACCCTTTGCATAATTGATTATCCGAACAAAGCTAAGGTGACTGATGACTTCGCTCATGCTGACTGTGTGTTGCTGTGGTGTGTTTTCTATTTCAGTTATCTTCAAAGGAACGTCTATAATCACGTCAGGACGGTTTAGTTACAGCCGGTTGAGTCACGTGGGACCAGGTGTTTACACGTTTGTGTACACCTGGAAAGACTCCAGTTTCCTTATCTCGCTGATGACACAATGCTCTGAACCCTAGCTCCGTCTACACATGTATCTGCAAACACATGCTTTCGAAGTTTTGTAGACCTCTGCCGATGGTCACTGAGCGCTCAGCGATTTGTCGTCACGTCCCCCAGGCCTGAACGTAACCTGATGCTGGGCTCACATGTTTACAGTAAATGAAGCGTTGCGCCGGGATATGAGTGACGACTGACTCCCGGTTATTTCACGAACAAAACACGGTACCACACGTCACGCAAATCCTGCTATGGATATTTGTTGTGATAGAACTTTTTTAATTTAATAAAATGTTTGAAGGGAATAGATGTTGAAATGATCATGACACTCGTTCTCGTGAATGCGAGTACAGTGAGATCTTGAATGAGGAACGCAGGAGTCTCGTTCGCAGTATTAAGGAGTAATGTTTTCTTTGCATGCCCACATGTCCTCGTGTTTCATACTCCCACTTACCTGGATGTCCTGAGCATTGAGATGGTGCGCTTTTCATTCCACGGTGTGTCAGATAGATGTGTCCTTCGATAATGTTTCTTATTTAAGGTTGTGTAGGGATTTATTGTATTTTCGGCAACGTTGGTTTGCACTTCGGTGTGGTCCTTCAATGCAGAGGGTCACCTTGAACCTAGCAGCCAGTTTGGAAAAGAGCCTTACAAGCTGAAAACTCTGCGTTTGTCCTGATGGTCCTTTTTGGCCTAGGTGAAGGATGTACGGAGCGAACCGAACCGACAGTAGCGAGTGCTCTTGTTAAACGGACAGTACATGGCTGGGTGTGTGAGATACACGTGCCTTCTACACACGCACACACACACAGATAGATGGAGTTAATAGCAGTGGTACTGTGTGAAGATGTAGAAAAAGAGGTGGGGGAGGGGGAAGACAACATTAGTGTCTAAGTAAGACTGCTGTTGTGTACATATGGGATATGTAGTTACCAGTTATTACAGGTATTAGTGCAGACGTTATGTGCTTATGTTTACACTTCCATTTGGCACTCAGCTGCTCTTATGTCCGTGTTGGTCAGCATCACTGCAACATGTCTGTGTTGCTGTGTACGGTCAGTGTGTGAGGTGGCACTGGGATAGGTCGGAATGACTTGTGTTTGGTTTGGAGAAAGTACTTTTTGTTAAATAACCAGAGAGCTGTCAGCTGACACCGGACCTACTCAGCAGCGTAGAGTACTATCATGGAGACACGAGCAGATCATCTGTGTGGTGAGAATGAGTTAAAAACCCGCGTGGCCTTGGATTAAATCTTGATCTTGAAGCACCTCTTCACAAGATACGTGGCTATACCGTGCTTTCCAACGCAACGCAACGCGTAAGTACTTCTTCACCGTTGCTGTGTCCTCAGAATGGAGAACATGTGGTTCCCCTCCTCCTTTTGGTGCGCATGCTCAGCCTGGCCACAGCTGTTCAGCTCTCCTGAAAGAGAGAGAGAGAGAGACGGCAAAAAGTGAGCGTGCATGGATAAAGTGTAACCGTGACGACCAAAATGGAAGCCGGAAGCCTGTGACGGAGCGACCTCCTTCTGCGGCTTTCTGTCCGTCTGGTGCCGCCCTTAAAGACAAGGTCGAGGAGACGCTCAGGGGAACTGCACCGGTGTGTCTGACCAGTCGGTGCAAACTCCAGAGGGGTTTGTGCACAGTCCTAGCATGTATTTCAGATCACACTCTGTACAGTACAGGACGCTGGTAGGCAGTAATTGTGTGTGTGTGTGTGTGTGTGGTTAGAGTAGGAAATTACGGACCAGTATTTCGAGTTTAGGACGAATACGAACATGATGTTTGACTCTTGGTTGTTTTCTCGCTGTCTCCTACAGGTCACGCATTATAAACAGTACCCACCGAACACTAGTAAAGTGTACTCCTACTTCGAATGCCGCGAGAAGAAGACGGATCCCACCAAGACCCGGAAGGTTAAATATGACAAAACCGTCTTCTATGGCTTGCAGTACATTCTTCACAAATATTTAAAAGGTATCTGCGGTGTGGATTTTTAATGTGTCATTTTTGTATTATGCGTCCCTGTATTAACAGTTTGTGTCCATGTGCGTGTGGCGGCCAGGAAAATCCCATCCCGCGCTTAAATGTGGAGGTTTTTGACTATATGTCGTCTGAAAACATTATAACATGATAGGATTTTAAAGTGGGATTAGCCGCTGTGGTGCAGGGGAATCGTGGTTATTTCCATAGCTGAGATCAATCATTCATACGTCTGATTCTCTATGGCACGTCGCTATCAGACATCTCGATCAGAGCCTGACATTCAACTCGATCCATGTGAGGAAAGCACACTTAACTGGTGAAGGTTTAGGCAGCTTTAGGCATTTAGGTGTTTTAACTTCTAACCACTGAATAACAGACTTATTACCTGTTTTTGTACCATTTAGTTCCTCGTTTGTTTGTTGGACGCAACCCTAAATATCACGAGGTACATTTTGTAATCAGGAAAATGTCTTTACCTATTACGAAAAAATCCCAGGAGATCAGTGGTTTCTGAAATACTCAAACCAGCCCATCTGATATCAACAACTGCGCCACGGTTAAAGTCACAGGGATCACAGGGACTTTTTCACAGGGACTTTTTCCTCATTCTGATGTTTGATGTGAACATTAACTGAAGCTCTTGACCTGTAACTGCACGATTGGCTCTCTCTGTTTTCATGAAACTTTGGTCAGTGCATTAAAAATCACCTGTAATAAAGATAATGTTAATAAATTGATGCCAGAATATAAATATATCATGATAATCCAGTAATAATTTATAGATGTAATAAAAATACCTTTAATAAAGAGGACATTGTGTAGTGTCATATCACTAACTTTTCTTTTTAGGGATGTATTCAAAATAATAAAGTTACCAGAATGAGATATTAAAAGTATAGCATGGTAGAGGGGGGTAGAGCGGGGTAGAGCGAGGTAGAGCGGGGTAGAGGGAGGTAGAGTGTGGTAGAGGGAGATAGAGGCGGGTAGAGGGAGGTAGAACGAGGTAGAGCAGGGTAGAGCGGGGTAGAGGGAGGTAGAGCGGGGTAGAGGGAGGTAGAGGTGGGTAGAACGGGGTAGAACGAGGTAGAGCAGGGTAGAGGGAGGTAGAGTGGGGTAGAGGGAGGTAGAGCGAGGTAGAGCGGGGTAGAGCGAGGTAGAGCGGGGGAGAGGGAGGTAGAGTGTGGTAGAGGGAGATAGAGGCGGGTAGAGGGAGGTAGAACGAGGTAGTAGCAGGGTAGAGCGGGGTAGAGGGAGGTAGAGCGGGGTAGAGGGAGGTAGAGCGGGGTAGAGGGAGATAGAGGCGGGTAGAATGGGGTAGAACGAGGTAGAGCAGGGTAGAGGGAGGTAGAGTGAGGTAGAAGGAGGTAGAGCGGGGTAGAACGAGGTAGAGCGGGGTAGAGGAAGCTACTGGGAGATAGAGCGGGGTAGAGGGAGGTAGAGCGGGGTAGAGGGAGATAGAGGCGGGTAGAACGAGGTAGAGCGGGGTAGAGGAAGCTACTGGGAGGTAGAGCGGGGTAGAGGGAGATAGAGGCGGGTAGAACGAGGTAGAGCGGGGTAGAACGAGGTAGAGCGGGGTAGAGCGAGGTAGAGCGGGGTAGAGGGAGCTAGAGCGAGGTAGAGGGAGGATGTGGAGAGGCTGTGGAAGAGAAGTTTAGTGCTGGAATACTAGCTGTAGTTTGTGGTTGTATTGAACACTGAATGATTGTAGGGCTTTTCTATTACACAGCATTTTTTAAAATTCATTGTCAAATGATGTATACCTAACTAAACAGCCATGCTGAATTTGGTCACTCTTCTTGCCAGGGTACTAAGAGTACCAGACAGGCACCCGTTCCCACCCGAGAACTCCTCCTGCATTCTTGGATACGATAATGCAGTTAAAAAACAAAAAACCAGCACCATCTGTTAGAAAAGTGCTATGATTTTTATATCCTCTCACTCACTGACACTCATTATGTCATCGTTCATGACTGACAGGGAAGGTCATCACCCCTGAGAGGATTCAGGAGGCAAGGGAGGTGTACCGAGAACACTTTCAAGACGATGTGTTCAATGAGAAAGGCTGGAACTACATACTTGAGGTAAGTGTTTGGGGTTTTCAGACAGAAAATGGTGTCTTTTAAATGACCGCATGCTCACCAGTTGGTCTGGACACTAACCTGGTGTTTTTAATTTGTTCATGTAGTGTTAAATTGACTATATTTGCAGTATTTTTATGTTTTCACAGACTGACACTTATTTAAACATCAAACTTCAAAACTTCAAGTGCTAACCTCTTTCATGTTATATTATTTATTTCATGTGTGTGTGTGTATGTATATGCACGTATGCACTGGCCTCTTTTATCAGAGTTTTAGTGAAGTTGTGTGTAAAAATGTTAGTCCCTGACCTAGTGAACTAGCACGAGGATGTGATTTTGATCGAGACTCCAAAGCTCTTCTATAAGTCGCTCTGGGTAAGGGCGTCTGGACGTAATGAAAATAAGACCTTTAAACTTGACAGTATATTCCAGATGTATACATGCAGTAATCCTTGCACATTATATGATTGGAAGTTAATCAAGTCGAGGTTTACATTAGTTATTCTTCTTGTGTGTAATTTACACACACTCAGGAGCAGGAGAATGATAAGAACAGGGGTTTTGTCACGTATCCAGCTTGATTAATGACTCCCGTTGATCAAAGTGGCTAAGAAAAGCTTGGCTCTTCACTATCACTCTATTACCATATTACTACTAATGTACTTTTTTTTTGCACTGGGATCATGAAAAAGATCTGTATCATGTTTATAGAACGGGAGTGTTGTTTTGTGTGTGTGTGTGTGTGTGTGTGCTTTCTGACTTTAGAAGTATGATGGCCATCTGCCCATCGAGATCAAGGCTGTGCCGGAGGGAAGTGTGATTCCACGTGGAAATGTCCTCTTCACCGTGGAGAGCACGGATCCTGAATGCTACTGGCTCACCAATTGGGTAGAGGTCAGTAGTGTTGGTCACTATGATAAAATTTTCCCAAATGAGTACACCGACGGTAATATGAGCAACAGCATGCTCGCGCTCCTCCCGGATACGTTTTTGATATTAAAAAACTAAACAAAACGCGTCTTTCAAGGAAAATGGAACAGCATTGCTGAATCAAGGTTCACTCCCCTCTCTACGCTCGTGTGTGTGTGTGTCCTTGTGCTTGTTTATAGGCTTTAAAGAATTTCTGACTAATTGTCCTTGAGTTTCTATCTCGGCTGATAGCGGTAATATATTATTTTATATGATAACACTTTTCTTGGGTTGTTTGGTTGGCTGGCACTTTTTTGTGTAACATATCGAAAGTGCCACATCCGCACGTGTAAGGCTGGATGGAAACGAGTACTAAAGCCTGGTGTCAGAGGTCATGGTTTGGTTACAACTCAATCTTACTGTGTTCAACTAACAAAGTAAGTAAGTAAAGCTTTTATTTATATAGCACGATGTTTTACAGACGTACAGTAGATACAGGGAAATAAAATCCGATAAGTAAAAGGCTAAGCAAATAAACTAGAATAAATAAAAGACTACAAGTAAACTCAAGTATGGAAAGTGAACTGGTTTGAGGATCTAAAAGAACTAGAACTGACAGATTGCTTGTGTTGTTGGAGACCATGTAATACTTTCAGAAGAGCAGTTTCTGTGCTACGGTTGGACCGAAAGCCAGACTGAAATGTCTGGTTGAGATTGTTGGTGTTGAGAGAGTTACTGAGCTGTACAGACACAACTTTATTTATTTATTGTTTTGCCACGAAATGAGAAGATTAGAAAGATTAGAGATAGGTCTGTAGTTACCGAGCACAGAAGAATCAAGATTGTTTCTCTTCAGCAGAGGCCTAACAATATCTGTCTTGAATTCCTTGCCGGAGGGACAGATTAACAGTGCTCAGGATGTCTGGTAATAATGAATTCAAAACCAACTTAAGAAAGCTGGTGGGTAATGTGTCGAGAGAGCAGCTAGAAGAATTGATAAGTGATGTAACCTGGAGGAGCGTGTTCGGGCCGACTCACTGAGAACGAGGATAGATTACTTTTAACGCCAGTCTGTGGAGGGTTGGGGGTGGGGTTAGTGCTGAATATGTTTTGCCTTCTGATAGTAATTTTATCGCTGAAAACCGATTGCACTCTTGAGTGAAAAGGTCTGATGATATTTGAGGTGAGGGGTTTTCCCATCTATCTGTGGTGGAGAAGAGGAATCTGGGGTTGTCCTTGTGGCTGTGGAGTAAACTTGTAAAGTATGATTTTCTAGCAGACCTCATTTCATTATTAAGAATGTTCACGCTGGTTTTAAAGATCGCTTGCTGAAACATAGGCGTTGTGCGCTTCCATTGCCTTTCTGCTAATTCTGCAGGCTTTTTTTTTAGTCTTACAATGGAGGTATTATTTCTCCAAGAGGCAGCTTTAATTATCCCAGAGGCAGTTTTTGTTTTTGTTAGAACAAGTTCTTGGTTCAACGCAATTAACAAATAACATCAGCGTGATTTGATCCCATTGAACTCTGATCGAATGATGTTGTACAGTGCATTTCAGCAGCAGGTTCAGTAGAAACAGCACTGGAAATGCATACGATTTACAGTCATTTAGTAACCCGCTAGATTTCTAAACTGTCTAGACGCAGGTGTCACAGCTTTAATGGTATCACTGTGTGAGATATGCTGAGTCACCCTGACAGCAGGATCCAACCTTACATTTACATGGAGATGATGTCAGAAGTTAACCAGTAGAGAATACAGCGTGTTTGTCCTGGGTTATTTTTGCTGTGTGGTTTTTTTCTCCTGGTTGTAGTGACGGTGCTGTATGTCTCACAGGCCAACTGATTGTGTAGTGGGTAAATTTAGAGGCCTTGGAAAAACACCCTTGGCTTCCAGACTGTGTCGTCTCTAATCCAGACGTTGCTTATCCTATTCTTGATGTTACGGCACTGCAAGTGCTACTTTTGTAGATACGAAGCAGATAGACCCTTCAACTTAGTGTGCGAATTGAAAGGGTTTAAACACGTTTTAGAGTAATCACTGAGGTCAGCTTCGGTAGTAGCGCATTACTTCCCAGACGGCTATCTTCCTGAGAGAAGGAATGGTAACACCTGATTTGTGACATATGACTGCACATTATAGCTGCTGGTTTTCCAGGCATCTGACTGCCTTCTCCATGCGCAGTGAGACTCCGTAAGGCCTGACTAATCTCCTGCTACACGACTCGCATTATGGCTTCCTCAGCGCGTTCATCAGCATCGCTGTTGAATAACGGTGTACATCCTCAGTAGGAGTTCAGAGCTGAGGCGGCTTGTGCAATCATACATCATTACTCGTGCAGTAATAATAAAAATAACGATGCACTCAGGAACACTTTAAACAGCCAATTAACTTGCACCTAGTGATGCATACAAATACTCCAGCATTCCTGTGATACAAAATCTAACGCTTAATACCAATCTAAAGACAACATCATGGCTGTGATGTGACTTCGAAGTCCAATGATGGCTATAAACAGCTCTCCTAATGTCTTCTCCCAAAAGACCATCCTGGTTCAGAGCTGGTATCCCATCACGGTCGCAACGAACTCCCGTGAGCAGAAGAAGATCCTGGCCAAGCATCTCATGGAAACGTCAGGAACTTTGGAGGGACTGGAGTACAAGCTGCATGACTTTGGCTACAGAGGAGTTTCATCACAAGAGGTGACTTAAGAATGTCTTCTCGTCAACGGTTTACATTTTAATGAAAGGATCCACATAAGCAGAGAAATGTTATTTGCTCTTGCTTCTAGACTGCAGGTATTGGCGCCTCGGCACACTTGGTAAACTTCAAAGGAACGGATACGGTGGCTGGGATTGGAGTTGTTAAAAAGTACTATGGCACCAAAGACCCAGTGCCTGGATTTTCTGTACCAGCTGCAGAACACAGGTAGGCTTGACTTGACCATAGTCACCAGTAATGGTTTCGACTTCCTGTTTAGCTTTTTATTGACAACAAAGCATATTCTGGCTTGGGCTGTATAGCCCTCAATATCTCCCCAGGTTACAGTACATTTCATACAGTCTTCCGAGAGTGTGTGCTTATCCTAGAGTGCTTATGGCAGAATTGCCCTCTGCATTCTGGAACATTAGTGCTGCTCAAATTCATCATGAAATGCATTGTGGGTATGCTACAGAGCCATCATTGCCAACATCCACGTTGTGGACTGTGCTGCCCCCTTGTGGCTCTCATGAATTTACAGCTACCGTGATGATAAGTTTAAAGCGAACCCATGGTTGGTTGCATTTAAAGTATTATCAGTAGGCTCGTATAAAATATTAATCCAACTCCGTCTGTCCCCATGTTTCCACTTTTCTTCCGAAGCACAATCACAGCGTGGGGGAAAGACCACGAGAAGGATGCCTTTGAGCACATTGTGAAGCAGTTCCCCTCGGTGCCCGTGTCCATAGTCAGTGACAGCTATGACATCTACAACGCCTGCGAGAAGATCTGGGGCGAGGACCTGAGGGAGCTGGTGGAGAAACGGAGTGCGGATGCTCCTCTGCTAGTGCGCCCGGACTCAGGGAACCCGCTACACACTGTACTGAAGGTGACTGAGTAATGGAATTGTATTGTGGTCAAATGAGGCCAAAATATTGAGAACCGTTAACTTTTTGGCCGTGTTTGCAACAACAAAAAAATCCGTTAGATGTTGTACTACAATAATCCGCAAGGTTAAACGGCTCAGATTATTGCCGCCTTATCCCACAGGTCTTGGAGATTTTAGGCAAGAAATTTCCTCCTGTCGAGAACTCCAAGGGCTACAAGGTGCTTCCTCCCTACATTCGGGTCATTCAGGGCGATGGTGTGGACATCAATACCCTGCAGGAGGTATAGTCTCTCTTCCAGGCTTCTATACACTGAATGTCAGCTGTGGTTTTCTGGCTTAGCTGGTGGTCATTTTTTTGTTTTGTATTTGATTATGCTGTAGATAGTGGAGGGGATGAAGGAGCACAGGTGGAGCATCGAAAACATCGCGTTCGGATCAGGAGGCGCGCTTCTGCAGAAGCTCACCCGAGATCTTCTTAACTGCTCCTTCAAGTGCAGCTACGTGGTGACGAACGGACTGGGGGTGAGATTTCTGGCATCCAGTGACGCGTCTTATGTTCGACTTTGATTACTGATTATTTGCTCTTATTTGATTTAAAATGAATGAAAACCGTTTAGACGTTCAGCGGATTCTCGTATCCAAAGATACTGATGCTGTCTCTCAGTTCAGTAAACGTAGAAAAGGCCATTATAAACACATACCAATTACAATTAGAGACGGCAGGATATACCACTTTTATCTTCAGCAGATACCACTAAAAAAAAGCTGTGCTTTAACACTCTTTTTTACACAAAAATCACTTCTATTGTAAATATTTAAAAAAAAAAAAAAAAAAGTCAATCCTAACAAAAAAAAACACAACCCTGCCAAGTTTCTTTATATGTAAACATTTCCAGTTCCAAAAATAATGATCTTTTCCAAATCCCAGTCTTTGCCATTTGTTACTGCATTAAACATGTGATCTGTTTTCTCCCGTACGCAGGTAAATGTCTTCAAAGACCCTGTAGCAGACCCTAACAAGAGGTCAAAGAAAGGTCGCCTGTCTCTGCATATGACACCGGGAGGAGATTATGTGACCCTAGAGGAGGGGAAGGGTGAGCTAGAGGAGTACGGAGAGGTAATATTCTTTCCCTCTTTATTTTCTATAATGACAGTTCATATTATTATTATTATTATTATTATTATTATTATTATTATTATTATTATTATTGTGCAACTTTTAACATGTATCGTTTTTGGCTTTATACCACAATGCTGTTCGCTCGAATCTGACGGTGGTGATTAACAGCACGGATCTGAGAGTACTTCTGGTAGTAATTCGAGCGATCCGAAAGGTTTATGTTAATGCGCTCCTTCTAATGCGTTATCAGCTCACATACAGGGACTAAAATATATAGCAACATGAGACTGTGTGTATATATATATATATATATACACACAGTATCTCACAAAACTGAGTGCACCCCTCACATTTGTGTAAATGTTTGATTATATCTTTTCATGTGACAACACTGAAGAAATGACACTGTGCTACAATGTAAAGTAGTGAGTGTACAGCTTGTGTAACAGTGTAAATTTTACACTTGTGTAAATTTGACACTTTTTACACTTGTGTAACAGTGTAAAAAAATGTGAGGGGTGCACTCACTTTTGTGAGATACTGTATATAATATACGAGACTGTAGTTTCTCGAATCTGATGATTTGAACTGTTTGAGGTTGAACGTGTGGTTGCTTTTGGACAGAGTAAAATCTCCCATCACTCACTGAATTTCCTTCCATTGCAGGATCTGCTGCACACAGTCTTCCGTAACGGGAAGATAGTAAAGACCTACACCTTTGACGAGGTCAGAGACAATGCCAGGCTCAAGCAGAGTGAAGTGGAGGAGCTGCTTCACTGAGACGCCAAAAAGCTTCTTTCCTCCCGTCCTAAACACACCCACTCCTTTTTCCCCTCCCTCCTTTAAAACCTCTTAACTCCACAAGGTTGGAGATGTTTTTTAAAAAAAAAAAAAAGCCCCAGCACTGATAAAGAAAACGACAGAATGTAACAGATGGAGAATAAAAGAGCGGAAGTGAGAGAGAGAGAGAGAGAGAGAGAGAGATAGTCTCACTGTACCCTGTGTTGTGTGTATGCAGCTGTTTTTCAGTTTACAGACTCTATAAAGCTTCACTGTCTCTTTTTAACGTTGGGTAAAAAAACCCCCAAACAAGACAAGATTGAAATGGTCAGTTTCTCCACTCCATGCTTCTCTGCTTCCAGCACACCTGACGTTAAGGGCTTAATAACGAGTGTGTGGGGAGCTGGGAAACCGTGAAACTGTTCGGCTCAGTGGAGCTGCAGAACTGGAGTTGAGAAACTTTCCATTTCAATAGTCTTGATGAGGCAGTGTAATTATATATGACCAAATGGGTGACCAGGCTTTACTGTTCGCCCAGACATTTGTGAGAGACTGTATCCTAAAAAAACTAAAGCTGTAGATATCTTTTCATGTCCTCGGTTGAGGGTAGAGGGAGAGACAGAGAGACTGAGACAGAGAGACTGAGACAGAGAGACTGAGACAGAGAGAGAGACTGACAGAGTGAGAGAGACTGTAAATGTTAAACAGAAATTTTCAGCCGTAAATACAGCAAATAAACAAACATCAATTTTCAGCAGTTATGGGGTGCAGCTGGAAAAAAACACCTTTGTGCACCACCTCCATCTGCTGGGAGGGGTCACCCTCCTGCTTCCGGATCATTCGTCTCATCTGGGCCTGCGCCAGCTTGTCCTACTAGTCGGCCTATGCGCTGAACTTCCAGCCAGAGCATATCGACCTCAGCGTGCAGAGCCGTCAGTCTCTCCTCCAGAGCCGCCCACCTCGCCAGGTGTAGAGCCAGGTCCTGTTGGCCGCGCCCTATGCCACGGGCTCGTGCTCCAGCCTGTGGGCCGCGCTCTGCGACGGGATGGCGCAGGTCTTGACGTCTAAATTTTTTATTTCAAAATTCCACCAAAAAAGCCAAAGATGCTCAGTGCGGTGAAGTTGTCTTACAATCAGATGATAATCATCACTTTAGTCAGTTGTAGAACCCGGTTAATCTGTTCTGTGGTGTAGAATTGTTCCGGACAGTTAAAAGTGTGTGGTTGATCTGGGGTGACCTCTTCCTCCTCCATGTCTGTGAGGGTTCCTCTCCTGTAGCTCCTGCGCTGCACTCTGGGCCCGAGTCCTCCAACATCTCGACATTGTGCTGTGGCTGTTTGGACGATTCCTCCACCTTGTCCGTCTTCTCCCTTTTTGTTTCCAGTTCAGTTTTATTGCTCTCAGTGTTGTTGACCTGTGGGTTCTTCTCTTTCTGTTGTGTGGAGTCACTAGCTCTGACAGCAGTAGTGGTGTAGAGTTTGCTATGAATGCTGTCTGATGGTGTTGTTGCTATCATGGGCACGGGTGTCAGTATTATCACTGAGTGCTGTGTTTGTTTCAGTGGTGTTGGTATGTTCAGCACTGACCTCTTCTAGCTGTGGCTCCGGTATGTCGTTACCCCCGTCTGCCCCAGGCTCCTGTTCTCCGGTGTCCCCCCCGCTGGCTGTCTCCACGTCGCCGCTGCTGCTGTACCCCGGCCGTGTCGCCCCCGGAGCTCCTCGGCTGCACAGCTCCGTGTGGGCAGCTCAGGCGTTTATGCTCGATCTCCCCACACCCAAAACACCTCAGGCGTTCGGTGGTGTCGAAAACGGTGTAGCTGCTGTCGCCGTGTTTACACTGAAAATGAACGTCTCGCGTTTGGTCGCGGTTATTTAGAAACATATACACCTGTCTGCGGAAAGACAGGACCTGTTTCACTGCAGAGTTTTTACAGCCGAGCGGGATATCAGTCATGGGGCTGGAGAACTTTCCGAAGCGGGCCAGCTCCGTCATTATCAGCTCGTTTTTAATGAAGGGGGGCACGTTAGAGATAACGACCCCCGTCTCAGGGACAGAAAGAGGGGTAACGTGTAGCATAACACCTTTCAGCCATATTCCACTTTCAGAAAGGGTATTGGCTAATTTTTCTTTCTTCAGGAAAATTTCCACCGCTTTGTTCATACAGGAGGCGGAGTAGATGTTCTCACACCCGACCTGCTCTCCCACCGCTAGCAGAACCTCCTCCACCTGTTCTCCATTGTCCGGTACACACCTGACGCCATGGCGGAGAGACAGAGTCTCCCCTCCGGCCTCAGACTGAGAGAGACTGAGAGAGAGAGAGAGAGAGAGAGAGAGACTGAGACAGACTGAGAGAGTGAGACTGAGAGAGAGACAGACTGAGAAAGAGAGAGAGAGAGAGAGATGTGAAACGTTGCTGAATGGGAACACCATGTATATGGACCAGGTCTTTTTATTTCCAATGCTATTTCTTTATGCAAATGAGATGGCTAATTTGAAGGGATGCACTTTTAAAATGTTAATTTTTGGCCTTGTTCATCTTAGGTTAATTTCTCTTCCTCGGAGGAAACTATCCAAATCCCTTGCTTAGATGTTTAAATCGTTGTAGAAACCTTCTCTAGTGTAAACACTGTAAAGTAGCTGTGTCTTGTTAAGGGGGGGTGGTAACTTTTTTTTTTTTTTTTGTACAAGTACAAATGTCACATGCCTATGTTTTCTATGATGTAGAGAACAAAAGAAATGTCGGTTTTATTATTTAATGAGAATCCTTTTAGAACAGCTTGGCTTCAGTATTTTGTATACTAACTGTTCATTCAAACTCCATAATCATTATTTTTTATGACTGAAGTAAATATTGCCACAATTCTCACCGTAAATATCCATATATATGATATGACGTGGCCAAAATGCCTCTCTCTTGTATATAATGATTGTTTATTTAAAGAGAGCTGGTTGCTTAGAGGAAATAGAAGTATATTGTTCTTATTTTTGTCTAATTCCCATTTTATACCAAGCAAAGAATCCATTTATTTGCTAAGTTTCGTTATGGCTGAATTTGTTCAGTCAGCCTTGGGGTAGGGGATGTGTGTGTGTGTGGGTGTGTGTGGGTGTGTGGGTGTGTGTGTGGGGGTGTGTAGTCTTGTGGCTCTAGACTTAGTTGACGATGCCTGCTCATTTTAATTTGTCTGATAGATTTATGTATATGTTGGATGTCCCGATGTATTATTTTTTTTCATTGAACCTCGGATATTTTGAACTAAACTGGCAGGTACAAAACTGTCAGCACATTAAAGTCCCACCATCTCTCTTTGCTATGGTGTTTTACTTCTTTCTTTATTTTCATGGAAGTTCAATGTAAATGCCTTGAAAATGATAACTGACATAAACACAGCTTCTTTGTTCCCTAGTGTTCAGTCAAGCAGTAGCGTAACATTAGCGTAACCTGACATTTTAAGAAAGACGACGATTGTACAACTGAGAGTTGTAAATAAAAAGCAATATCGCATGGGTTGTAGTTTTTTGAAAGGGGAGTGAAGGTATACTTTACTTTCAGGGGTCAGAATTTCCAGGATATCTCCTCGTGTGCCTGCACATGCGTCGACAAGACTTTCAAGAAAGTCACAAATGTACACCTGCACGTTCATGTAGTTCTCTGAACAGCCCATCATGTGGCAGATACAGGGCAGGAGCCTCAGGTAATGTTCAAATCAAACATCAGAACGAAGGAAAAAACTCTGATCTCTGTGACTAGCTTGTGACACGCCGCACCAGATTGTGACGTTAGCTGGATTGTGCTAAAATGTGTTGGGTTTCCACGCAGACTATCCTACGCTTTGGTTTCATCCTGTTCCACCGCAGTCTACTAAGCAGCGGGCCTGTCTAAGCACTGCCTCCATCAGTGTTCCACCACTGTACGCTGTTGATCTCACAATGTTCTCTCCTTCAGAGCCTCTGCTTTACCTTCTCATGCCTCGTCTATCCTTCCAGCAGGCCCGTGGATGAGAGCTGCTCGTGGCATTTGACCCATAACGTTTGACGATGCCATGTTGGTTGGCTTGCTAACGCTGAGATTTCTCCACCAGCCATAGCGTTAAAAATATAGACAGAGCGCTGTGATTACGTGCTCAGGTTCTTTTGCCGAGAGCCTGCGCCATTACAAAAACAGGAATGGTCTGCACTTGGGACGTGAGCAGTGGCTCCGGATTGCAACGCCCGACATGTGGCAGCACTAGAATGGTTAAAAAGAGCGCTTCGGTGGCTTTCAAACATCCGCCCCTCTATGCGATCTATTGTGCCAGAGAGAAAGCTCATGGATCTCTGTCCATGGATAAAATGACACCGCAGATGCTACCATGGAGCTCATTGTGTTTCAATCAATCATTTTCAAAGTCCTAGACCACAGGAACCCGGCCGCCGTGGCCGAACTCGGTGTGATCTTCTGGGCTTGTGCCTCACCCTCACCCTCACTGTGAACAAATACTCATGGACTCAGCAGTAGCTACAGTACCACTAACAGTGCCAGATGTTATAAAGTTATATATGTTATAAAGTACATAATAACACTGAGCCAGAAATACACCACGGACACCATATCTCTACCTCTGCGACTACAAAGACTGAATACTAGACTAGTGTGGACGTGCGCTCACTCTATGCTTTAACTCCGTGCCACTAACCCAGCTTCCACATCTGAACACTGGCTTGTACTTCATTCTGCTAGCGTATTCAAGCTACGACCAACATGTTTAAGAGGGGAGAAGAAGAAAGGTGGGTGTATAACAACCGTTTTCAGTCTATAGTCTATCAAATACTACATCATCTGGTCACTTTGTGACTTTATTGAAGGTTTCACGATTCCCCATAAGAAGGTGATTCTCACCGGAAATCCGGTGTTCATAGACCCACATATGTCCTTCAGTAGAGCTGGCCTGCTGGTCTTTCTGCTTCAGTGTCTTTACTGCAGTGTGTGTGCTGCAAGAGGGAAAGGAAGGAAGGAATGTGGGGAATTCTGCTTTAGCTCCAGTTCACATGGCTAATCTTTATCGCCTCTGGACTTGATTTCAGATTATTCTTTCCAATGACCTACATTCAGAAAAATCGTCCACAGGTCAGTCTGGGAAAATCAGAGCAGCCTGAAATGAGATCAGATGAGATCAGACCGCCCTTTTGTTGTTGAGTTGTAGGAGTCTACAACATGCGTATCAAACTTTTATCTCAAATCAAAAAGTGCAATTTCAAATGAAAAACATGAATTGGATGTTAGTATAACTTTGTTACTCTGTGTGTGTGTGTGTGTGTGTGTGTGTGTGTGTGTGTTAACCCTTAACGTGATTAGTCCTGCTTTGTGAGTCTCGAGGAGGAGGAGGAGGAGGAGGGGCAGCATTGTTAGGGAGGGAAAACCACGTCACCCTGTCAGAAAGTGTAATCTGCACCGGAGAGACAGTTTGGACTCCAGCTTCTGTCTCATCTCGCCGTGTCTTCTAGGAGGTTTTTACACAAAGATGCAGACGGGATTTCGGGTAAACCTGAGCCCTGTTAAAGAGCCACTGGGCTTCATCAAGTTGGTGGAGTGGGTAAGTGAGGCGCACTGCTCATCCGCTCCATTCTGCACTCCTTCTGCTGGACTTAGCACTTAAAGCCTCAACAACTAACACATTATAATCCATCTGTAAGAGGTCTCTTTCTTTCTTTCGATTAGTGTTTGCATGATCTCCTGTTATGCGTCAGGGTTGTTTCCACCTTTTTATCTGGTGGGGGTTTTTTTGTTTTTTAAAAAAAAAAAAAAATCTTTACAAATAGATGTGTTTGTTTTTGCATGTGTTCATTCTCATACCTTTCCCTGGCTGATCTTTTAGTAGTCATCGATTAGATCCTTGGAGCCATTTTGCTCAGCAGGAATTGCAAGAGAAGTGCTTTTCCCAGCACCAGGCACATTCCTCCCTCAGAGCAGGACCCTCCTTTTCTCCTGGAGACTTTTGTTAGATCACTTTAAAAAAGCAAAAGCAGAGCTGATATACAGATCAACATAAAAACACACATCATGCTCAGGTTTTATTCTTGTGGTCTAGTTATATGGCACCACATAAAGTTGCGCTTTTTCCTAACAACAACAACAACAAAAGTTCATGAGTCAGCAAACAGCTCGTACAAAGAAGCAGAACATCTGGCAGAAGTCTGCTCTGTGCAGGAGCTGGTGATTCAGCAAACCCCATTTAAAACTGTATACCAGATGTTTAAACCAAGCGCTGCGGACTGGGACATGGATATGTAATATAACCCTTCCCTATATTTCTGCTGTGTGAGACTGTGGATGCGTTTCCAGTTATACACACTTCAATAATCTGTGAAAACAACACTCGCTCTTTGTCCGTCTTGGGATTTCAGCTCACCAGTAGCACACAAGCTCTCGTATTGTAGTGTAATGTTTTCTTTATTGGTTTACCAGATACAACAAGAACAAGCTCAGTACATAGAGTACTGAACACACACACTAGGAAAATCAGCTCATATCACATGTATCAGCTGCTTTCAAAGCGCTTCACTGCCTTGCTCCTGACTAACTTTCTCAGCTTGTCCATCCTTACACACCACCTCACAGCCACACACTGTTTTCAGGTCCTTTCGTGACATACCCGCCCACGGGGTAACTGCAGAGACTATGGGTGGTCATTTGTGTTAGATATTTTCTAAAACGAGCTTGGGAGTCAGAAAGGCGCTGGGTAAATTGAACACATACACAAACAAACCTTAACTGCAAAGCTACCTATATATCCGCACTCGATGTGTCAGTGTGTACCTTTACGTTTACAGCATTTAGCAGACACTCTTCTCCAGAGCACCTCGCGGACGGGAAAGGGCTGAGCAGTTGAGGGTTAAGGGCCTCGCTCAGGGACAGTGCTGGCATTTGAACTCACAGCCTTCCAATCAGTAATGAATTACCTTCACCACCGAGCTAGCGCAACATACCTGTCCTGCTTATGTACAGTAGCTTATAATGTTCTATAATGCTGCTATAAGACACTTTTTACTATTACGAGACCCTTGCTGCTAGCTTTTACCCGATATTGCTGTTAACACTTATTTACATGTTTATTTTTACAGAACACTACTCTGTTGTTCTGTCTAGTCCTGTCTCGTCTCATGCTGTTGTGTATAGGGTTTGGGTTATTTTTTTTGTGTTGCACCACGGTCCTGGAAAACGCCATTTCCTTCCAATGTATACGAGCTATAAAGATTAATGATAAAACCCCATGTGACTCTGAACGGCTTTTATACCTGATCTGTTTGTTTCTCTGACCAGTTTGCGGCTCTGTTTGCCTTTGGATGCTGCGGCGGTTACACTGGCCGGAACGTGATTTCCCTGATTTGTGGCGATGGAAAAAACGAGACCCTTAATGCCACTTTCACATACCCATTCAGGTAGGTTTTAACGATACAGAAACACTATTAACTTTCATTTGAATACACTGTGACTATTGTTACTACACTAGTGCGATGGGAAACCATAGCGTCATGAGACGGTATAACGCAGGGGTGTCCGATCTTATCCGGAGAGGTTTTCATTCCGATCCAGCAGGAGCCAAACCTGATTCCACCTGTTTACATTTACATTTATTTATTTAGCAGACACTTTTATCCAAAGCAACTGAGGAAATACAAGCAAAGCGATATATCAAGCGGAGAACAACACAAGTAGTGCTACTGTACAAGATTTATAATTGAGTTCTAGAGAAACAAAGTGCGCAGAGTCGAGGTGTAAGAGCCAGAGTAGGTTTTTAATTTTATTATTATTTTTTAATATAAATAATGTGGGGGTTGGCATTGTAGGGGTTAGTTAAGTGCTCACGGAAGAGGTTCAATTCAATTCAATTCAGTTTGATTTGTATAGCGTGTTTAACGATGGACGTTGTCTCAGAGCAGCTTTACAGAAACATATAAACACAGGATATGGATTTTAAGCGTGTGAATTGATCCCTATTGAGCGAGCCGGTGGAGACGGTGGTGAGGGAAAAACTCCCTGAGTTGTTAAGAGGAAGAAACCTTGAGAGGAACCAGACTCAGAAGGGAACCCGTCCTCATCTGGGTAACGACGGATAGTGTGAGAGTAAAAGAAAGTTCATTATGGGTTTTATATGAAGTCTGTTTGTTGAACTAGTCCACTGTTCACTAAAGGAGACCTGAGTGTAAAACTGTAAGAGGTAAATGCAGTCCCAAGGCCATCGCAGCAACTGTAGTCCCAGCAACCACAGCAAGAACGTCCATGTGGAATTGAGGTCCAAATCCATTTCCATGGTACTTCAAGTGGTACCGTCCTCAGCGATCTCCAGGCTGTAGCCTCCTGTTGATGAGAGCTCCATCCAGAGGTAGGGCATCAGGATGGATCAGGCAGGTCTGGAGTGCAGAAAGGGTCAGGATCACTGGCATCTCCATAAAATCATGTGTGGCTCCAAAAGAGGTGGGTCTTTAGTTGTTTTTTGAAGATGGTGAGAGATTCTGCGGTCCAAATTGAGGTTGGAAGTTCATTCCACCACTGAGGGACAGTTAGTGTGAAGATTCTGGTAAGGGACCTTGCGCCACGCTGAAGTAAGCCTTCAGGAGAGAGTTGAGGTAGGAGGGCGCTGTTCCAGACAAGGTCTTGTAGGTGAGCATCAAGGCCTTGAACTTGATGCGGGCAGCTACAGGAAGCCAGTGAAGGGAGATGAAGAGGGGTGTGACATGGGTTCTCTCGGGCTGGTTGAAGACGAGGCGCGCTGCTGCATTCTGAATCATCTGAAGGGGTTTGATGGAGCTGTCCGGGAGGCCCGAGAGTAGTGAGTTGCAGTAGTCCAGTTTTGATATGACATGGGCCTGGACAAGTATCTGTGTAGCCTTTTCGGTGATGTAGGGTCTGATTTTCTTGATGTTGTACAGGATGAACCTACAGGACCGTGCAGGTGTTGAGATGTGGTCTGTAAAGGTCAAGCTGTCATCAAAAGTCACCCCGAGGTTCCCGACCGTCCTGGTTGGCTCGAGTGTGGTTGAGCCGAGCTGTACAGTGAGGTCGTGGTTGATTGAGGGGCAGGCTGGGATGACGAGATGTTTAATCAGTTGATCTTGGCTTTCGATAGACTCAGGTGTGGCTTAGTGCTTAGCTGGAATGAAACCCTGCACCCAAGATTGGACATAAGATCGGACACCCCTGATATAGTGCTATAGATTATAACATCACAAAAAACACATTAGCATGTCCCCTGGAATACAAGTTTTTTTTAAACAGAGTAGTCTGCAACTCTCTCTTATAAAATAAACATAGGTGCATATTTATATATATATAATATAAAATTTACTACAATACCATTGGGCCTCATTTATGAAGCTGGATACAAATAGATTTATGTGGAAATAGTTCATACAAGCGTGTACACAAGAAGAAAATCCTACTCGTGCTCCTGAGCGTGTGTGTCCACTACTAGTGATCACATGGTTCCTGACAGATTCTTAGTGAAGTCGCAGGATGTTGACATGTGTTCCTGCTCTGTTCTTTACACAGGTTAAACCGAGTGCTGCTGGTTGAAGACAATGTCACTCTGTGTAACCGCAGCGCGTCTGAAACACATCTGATGGGGGACTCTTCGTCCTCGGTGGAGTTTTTCGTGGCCGTGGCCGTCCTGGCATTCCTCTACTGCATGGTAGCTCTGTTGGTTTACGTGGGCTACATGCACGTATACCACGACTCTAACTTTGGCCCGGTGTTTGTGAGTATGAGTATTACTGAGTGCTGTTTACACGCATTATCTATACCATACACCTCAAAGAGAAAATGGTGTTTTATTTCAGTCTCTGTGATTTGTAGGATTTTTTGGTGACAACAGCATTTGCTTTCCTGTGGCTGGTGTCCGCATCGGCCTGGGCTCAAGGGCTGCAGAAGGTCAAGCATGCCACAGGCACAGAGGGCATCAGCACCAGTCTGACGTTATGCAGAAAGCCTGTCACGTGTGAGGTCACAGAATTTTCCAGCATGCGCACGCTGGATATATCAGTGGTAAGTATGTTGACTATTTCTTCTGATGTGCATCATTTATTTCATTAAGTTCATATTTAGTTACATTTGCAGCATTTTCTGTTTTGTGTAGGTGTTTGGCTTCCTGAACCTGATCATCTGGAGTGGTAATGCCTGGTTTGTTTACAAGGAGACCTGTTGGCATTCACAGACGCGCAACTCTCAACAGGAGGCAGAGCGTGGACGGGGCCCTGGCCCTATCTAGAGGCATCTCCCAGGCAAGCACATGACCATATCGACCCACAAGCTCCAAGGACTCTTTTGTTGCAAAAGTGAATTAGGATTCTGCCTCATTTGTGTAAGCATTTTCTGTTTTCTTTTTTTCTCCTCATACTCAAATGCATTCAAATATATAGTCAGCATGAACAGTCCACTCTATACCTGTGCCAGTTTATCTATTATTGCATACATATAACCTCAGCATAGAGTCCCTTACCTTGTTAAATGCAATTTGTAAAACAAATTTTTCTGTGATCAAATTTTCATTGGCACTTTTTATTATTATTATTATTATTATTATTATTTTTTTTTTTTACAGCTTTCATTCATGTGTGAATGTGATTTCTTCTAGTATAATATGTTCCTGGAACAACATTCATTTTTACCAAACACTAATCTACCATCTAGCACGCCTGATACATTATTATTTTTTTTTACTTAGCTGTGCATTTCAGCTTTTCCAAATGTAGTAAATATACTGGGAGATTGGTCGTAATTGGCTGTAGTCCACTGTTTAAGCCCGTTTAAGCCTGTTTAAGGTCATTTCGAGTAGCTGAGGAGTGGGAGCACCACTGACGATATCACATCCAGGAAAACGTCTTACTTGGAAAATCTTGTACACCTTGAGCATTGTTTTTGAGTATTGTTTCTTTTTTTTTCCTGACTACTTATATATCTGTGAATGTTTATAACTTTTAATACATTTTTTTTTGTGGCAATATCTTTTATATTTAATGAATAAAGTGAGATTGAATCTGACTAACTGAGAAAGCTCATTCCTACAACGAAGAAATGTGAGCAAATGTGGGTATAAAACACCTTTTGTTTGTGCTTTTACCCTGTGACTTCACTGATTGCCATTCACCCTGGGAACAAACAAAACATTTTTGTTGAAGAGAATGCCCCGATATTCCAGTAAGACAGCTTAAGCTTTATTTCAAACGCTGGCTTTTTTTACAGCAGCAGATTGATGGATTCATTAATCTGATCATCTCAAATATGTCTTTATATAAAAAACATATTGGCTATACATTTTTTTAATCCTCTTTTTTTTTTAAATATATGAAATGTATATTAATTGTCAGTTACCAGGTTATCTAAATCACCTAAGCACTCATCAGTTATAATTATATGATACACTTGATGACCAAAAGTATGTGGACACCTGACCATGACACTCATATGTGGGGTTGGCTCCCTCAGCTCACTCTTCCGGGAAGGCTTTCCACTACATTTTGGAGCGTGGCTGTTGGGGATTTGTGTTCATTCAGCTACAAGAGCATTAGTGATGTTGGTATGTCGAGGAGGCTTCAGTTCCAGTTCATCCAAAGGTGTTCAGTGGGGCTGAGGTCAGGGCTCTGTGTAGGACACTCGAGTTCCTCCACCTACTTCCAAACCCTAACACACCACGTCTTCATGGAGCTCGCTTTGTGCACAGGGTCATTGTCATGCTGGAACAGGTTTGAGCCTCTTAGTTCTAGTGAAAGGAAAGTGTAATGCTACAGCGTACAAACACATTCTATACAATTGTGTGCTTCAGACGTTGTGGGAACAGTTTGTGGAAGAAGCACATGTGGGTGTGATGGTCAGGGGTGCACATACTTTTGGCAACATAGCATGCAGCCAGTCAAGTATTTGTTCACTGAGTGAAGCTGCTTGTGGATATCTACACTCGGGTTAAGTTTTTATCACATGAATGAACTGGATGCAGTGACGAGCAGAGCCGAACACAGCCGAGCACAGCCGAGCAGAGCCGAGTATGACGTCACGCGTTTCGCCACTCTGGCTCGGCTGGCTGCGAAGGAAAAAAAGGGGGGGAGCAACAAGAAGGAAGAGCAATGGCGACGCTGGCTCGCCAACTACAAAGTCCGGATCCGTTCACCAGCAAATCGCGTCCCGTCCTCAGCAGCGCGGCAGACTTCCTCTCCCCGGACAGTAGGTGCACGCCGTCGTCCTGTTCTCCGCATTTAACGTATGTTTTGCACTTGTTATCGATTATGTTATTTTTTCCTACGGAGATTGCGCGTATAGCTGCGTGTCCTGCACGTATCTGAGAGCGGCTTCAACACACAGCCCCGTCCGCCATGTCGCCTTCACGCGCTTCTGCCTTACTTCTACCCTGTCGATGCGCGCGTGAGTGACACACACCACTGCGAGTATGTCCAACTTTGGCCCGTGCGTGTGCGCGCGCGCGCGCGCGTGCGTGTGTACGCCGTGCACAACCGCTTCGCCTGATAGAGACAGCCACCTAGCTACTATTAGTTGAAGTTGCGCGTGCCACGACTTTATCTGCTTCCGTCGCTGAGGGGAACAGAGCTACGTGTTGGTGTGTTTACGACACTGCTGATCGGTTTGCGAGCGCAGGAAGGTGTTAAAACTCCGTGGGGGAACGGTGCGCTGTCATGCCAGTGGGCGTTCCTCTCTCCTGACACTGAGCGCGCGCGCGGCACTGACATGTTGCTGCGGACTTCAGTCATCAGTGTCTCACTGTATTCAGGGGAAAGTAGCTCAAGCACGCTCAAAAAGTCTGTAGATGACGTCATGGACTACTTGGCATATTCATGGCTTCAGCATGATCATATGCATATCAACTTACAAACGAGGCTATAGGAAGAGGGAAGTTTTTTAGAATAGAAAATTAAATGAATAGAGTTTTATTGGAATAGAACATTGGGTGATGAGTGATTGGAGCGTTGGGAACGGCGGTGACGAGTGATTGGGCGTTGGGAACGGCGGTGACGAGTGATTGGGCGTTGGGAACGGCGGTGACGAGTGATTGGGCGTTGGGAACGGCGGTGACGAGTGATTGGAGCGTTGGGAACGGCGGTGACGAGTGATTGGGCGTTGGGAACGGCGGTGACGAGTGATTGGGGCGTTGGGAACGGCGGTGACGAGTGATTGGGGCGTTGGGAACGGCGGTGACGAGTGATTGGGTGTTGGGAACGGCGGTGATCAGTGATTGGGTGTTGGGAACGGCGGTGACGAGTGATTGGGTGTTGGGAACGGCGGTGATCAGTGATTGGGTGTTGGGAACGGCGGTGATCAGTGATTGGGTGTTGGGAACGGCGGTGACGAGTGATTGGGTGTTGGGAACGGCGGTGATCAGTGATTGGGTGTTGGGAACGGCGGTGATCAGTGATTGGGTGTTGGGAATGGCGGTGACGAGTGATTGGGGCGTCGGGAACGGTGGTGACGAGTGATTGGGGCGTCGGGAACGGTGGTGACGAGTGATTGGAGCGTCGGGAACGGCGGTGACGAGTGATTGGAGCGTCGGGAACGGCGGTGACGAGTGATTGGGCGTCGGGAACGGCGGTGACGAGTGATTGGGGCGTCGGGAACGGCGGTGACGAGTGATTGGGGCGGCGGGAACGGCGGTGACGAGTGATTGGGGCGGCGGGAACGGCGGTGACGAGTGATTGGGTGTCGGGAACGGCGGTGACGAGTGATTTGGGTGTCGGGAACGGCGGTGACGAGTGATTTGGGTGTCGGGAACGGCGGTGACGAGTGATTGGGGCGTCGGGAACGGCGGTGACGAGTGATTGGGGCGTCGGGAACGGCGGTGACGAGTGATTGGGGCGTCGGGAACGGCGGTGACGAGTGATTGGGGCGGCGGGAACGGCGGTGACGAGTGATTGGGGCGTCGGGAACGGCGGTGATCAGTGATTGGGGCGTCGGGAACGGCGGTGATCAGTGATTGGGGCGTCTGGAACGGCGGTGACGAGTGATTGGGGCGTCGGGAACGGCGGTGACGAGTGATCGGGTGTTGGGAACGGCGGTGATCAGTGATCGGGTGTTGGGAACGGCGGTGACGAGTGATTGGGGCGTCGGGAACGGCGGTGACGAGTGATTGGGGCGTCGGGAACGGCGGTGACGAGTGATTGGGGCGTCGGGAACGGCGGTGACGAGTGATTGGGGCGGCGGGAACGGCGGTGACGAGTGATTGGGGCGGCGGGAACGGCGGTGACGAGTGATTGGGGCGGCGGGAACGGCGGTGACGAGTGATTGGGGCGTCGGGAACGGCGGTGACGAGTGATTGGGTGTCGGGAACGGCGGTGACGAGTGATTGGGGCGTCGGGAACGGCGGTGATCAGTGATCGGGGCGTCGGGAACGGTGGTGACGAGTGATTGGGTGTCGGGAACGGCGGTGACGAGTGATTGGGTGTCGGGAACGGCGGTGACGAGTGATTGGGGCGTCGGGAACGGCGGTGATCAGTGATCGGGGCGTCTGGAACGGCGGTGATCAGTGATTGGGGCGTCTGGAACGGCGGTGACGAGTGATTGGGGCGTTGGGAACAGTGGTGACGAGTGATTGGGTGTCGGGAACGGCGGTGACGAGTGATTGGGTGTCGGGAACGGCGGTGACGAGTGATTGGGGCGTCAGGAACGGCGGTGATCAGTGATCGGGGCGTTGGGAACGGCGGTGACGAGTGATCGGAGCGTTGGGAACGGCGTGTTCTTTGGAGTGTTATTTTATATAAGAGGTGTGTGTTGTGTGCTGTAAGCGGCTGTAAGCGCGGTGTAATAATCTCAGTAGTGTGGACAGGCCTGGTCATGGCATTTGGCTTGGCTTCGTCCAGCTGCTGGGGAACACACCGTCTGTCCATTTCTCACTCACTTAGCAAAAAGCTAGAAAACACTGTTTTTCTCAGATTGTGTTCTGGCAGCAGCGCTCGTTAGGCAAGCGGCCATAAACTACACTCTTATTATTTTCCCTGGTGGAATTGAAGGCAGTTTCTGTTGTGCCATTGTAAATACATATATTTTCTCGTGTTTGTGTGTGTAAGAGTGTCTTCGACTGTAGTTTCCCCCTGATGTGTACTTGGGTTGATGTTAGGACTGCGACGTGCAGCGTGGCAGAGACTGCGGTCTCTTTTTATATGTATCCAGTACACACTTCTCCTTGTCTGGCCCCAAAACATATTTCTCTAGTCTCATCCAGTTACAGATACAGGTTATCAGATTGGTTCAGTCTCTATTAATAACCATCTAATGACACTAGTTTTATTGCTCTCATCAGGAGACTACTGATAATAATATTCCCTTTATCTGCTGATGCTCGGAGAATGTTATCAATTCTGCTGTAGTACAGTTTAAGCATGAATATCACTCCATCGGCTTGAACAAATATTTCCATGTAAAAGTGCAGGTTACTTATTAAAACCATGTCTTCTAATATTAAAGCGGTAATCTGGCTTTATTTCCAGATGTGAGATTCATGCGCAGATGTTGTGTTGTGTAGCTCGGACAGCAGTGTCGTGTCCTAACTCATCATCCTTCTTTCTTTCCTATAGATATGCACGTGTATGGTCAGATCCCAACCTGTGAGCACGTCTCTCACGCCGTATGCAATGTTTGTGGGCCAGTCGTTAAACTCGTGGGCTTCCCGAACCGTCACGGTAAGTCTGTGGAGCAAACACCGAGCAGGCGGTTTATCTCTACAGCAACGTGGCGGCCATTTTGTCACAGTGACGGGACACGTCGTACTCTCAAAACGTGTATATTATTATGCAGTTCTTATTATCTCTAGACTTGTGTGTAGAATAATGATAAATATTCGAGTTGAATGTGTTGTGTTGGCGGAATCAAAAAAAGCGTGGCTCTAATAACTAGCCAATCATCAGCCATATCCATTTCAAATAAAATAGAAAAGAGAACACATCCGTGCCGCGTGCTGTAAATGTCCGTGTCCGCTCGATTAATTATTAATGATGTTTCTGTCTAATAGAGCGGGGCGATACGACCATATAATTATCGATATCGTGAGAGGTTACGCCGTAGTAAGCTTTTCTCAAAATCCGGATGTGATCTCTCTTTATTCCTCATTTAATGGTTTTCTTGTTTAAATTCTAAGCTGATGAAGCGTTTGATTTTTTTTTTGTACTTGATTAATAAAGTTTCTGTGGAAAACGCTACACGCTGTGATCTGGTGCGTTCGAGAATTGCAGTGCTGTGTGATATTGCTGTCGTATCGCTCAGCCACGCAGTCTGACATGAACCCGGTCGTTTGTTGTGCTGTGTTTTGCACCCTGTTAAATATATTGTAGTTTCTTTTCTTTAAAAAGAAAGAGGTTCTGTCGAGTGGTTTGGACCGGGGTTGTGCTAAACCGTAGCCTCTTGCGTCAGTTTGCTGAGCCCAGGACGATAAGAAGCCAGCCATACACCCTTCTCTGCGTGCGAGGAGTTGTGTGGGGCACGTGTAAATCATATTCACGCTCATTTTGTTTTCTCCATGGGAAATCTGTGTTTATTCTGAAGGCCAGCCCACATCTGAGTGTTTAGTTTAGTTTTTTGTAGTGGTGAAATGATTGGAGCGTATGTAATTGTATGGAGAGAGAGTGAGAGAGTGTTTCTCACAGTGTCTCGTTGTTTACTTTCGCTTTTTGCTCTGCTCGGCTCACATCTGCCTCTGGTCTTGTGCCCTGCTCACGTGCGCTGGCAAGAGCGTTGCTGTCTGTGCAGTAGGTGGTGACACGCATGGAAACTTTCATCTGCGCACGTCGAGATCACGCCCCCTGCTGGCTGTAGCTCTGGCGAGGAGGAGGAAGAGGAGGAGGAGGGGCAGTCGTGGAAAGGTTCTCTCCGTGTGTGTCCCAGTGCCTCCGCTCCTCCCCGGTCACTAGGCTGAGACAGGAGTGAGGCACAATGCAGCTGCCAGGCTCTCGGGGCACAGCACAGGGGTCACCGACTCCCGGCTATTCAACTCCAGCACTGCAGCTCACACACAGGAGAGAGGGAGAGAGAGGGAGAGAGAAATACTTCCAGTTTGTAAGACACGCTGTTCCATTTTTCTTTTCCTCTCTTTGGTTCTCTCTCTCTGTGTTTTGTTCTTGATGGCTGCTGACAGAGAAGATGCTGCTTATGGTCTGAATGTGTGTGTGTGTGTGTGTGTGTCTGCCTGCATGGTGTGTGTACCGGGGCAGGGCTAGGCCTAGCTGGCGGTCGTCTTCCTGCTGTTTGCCGACCGGATGTAAACAGGCAGCTGATCACTGTGTGTGTGTGTGTGTGTGTGTGTGTGTGTGTGTGTGTGTGTGTGTGTGTGTGTGAGAGAGAGAGAGACATGTATGAGCATATGTGGTGCTGTTGATGTGTTTCTGGTTTCTGTGGCCTGTCGGGCACAAACGCTAATGCTAACTTAAGCGCACACACACACACATACACACACATATATATATATATATATATACACACACGCACAAAGGTTTTTTTGCAAGATATCAAAAGTATTTGATGGTAACAGTCTGTGTTTTTTGTTGTCAGATGTTTAGAAATGAGTTTATTTACGGTAGCTTTTTAAACCCATTTTGATTCTAACGTGCTCGATTAGGTTTAAAAGTGAAATAAAACAGGAACGGTACCTTGGCATGAAACAGAAACGTGAACATTCGAACAAAACCCAGATAAACTGGTGCTCTACTGAGTAGTAACGAGGGTCGTGCGAGACGAGGAAGAGATCACGATCGGGATCTTCTGTACACAATAAGAGTCATGATGTGCATCCAGATTTCCTAACAAACACTAAGCAACAACAAAAAAAAAGAGTAGGTTTAAAGATAACCGTTAGAAATAAGTTCGGCGACGTGTTTATGTAGACTGCAGAAAACCTTCTAAATTCTTCTTCTAGAGTTTGTCATTTTTATTTAAAAAAAAAAAACAACAACAATCTTTCAGATGTTTAACCCTCACTGACCTACCATTAGAGAGCTAATCCTAAACCCCCCAAAAGACTAATCTGACCCAATGCACCTTTAAGTGCTGGTCACGCTGCCTGATATAGAAATCATCTATTTCTCATTTATCCCACGATCGTTTACGCCGGGGTTTCACAGGGTTTCAGCGTTCCTGCTCAGAGAGGTAGCTGGATGGAGGCATTCGCTCAGATGTGAAATGGGTTTATTGCTGAACTCCTACGTTAGCGCGCCGTATCCGGATCACGAGACGCGTCTGAAACCGCTCGGACCATCTTCTGTTAGACGTGGCGTTTTTCACTGGGACCATTTCAGAATATTAGCACACAGAATGTGTTGTCCTACTGAGAGTGAGCTTCGTAATGTTTACTGCACGAGTAAAGAACAGAAAAGAGGCGTTTCGCTCATGACCCCTAGTTCGGGGGTCTTGTGTTATTTATGTTCCTGTCAGAGAGAGGGCCGAGTCTGCTGATCATAAACCAGGAAAATACGTCCTACAGAGGACGGAACTCTGGAACAGAGTTCACACTAGGCTAGGAGATCACTTCGATTTGACTCAGACTACAGCACCTCTGAGCAGGAGGTGGACTCTGAGCCACCACAGCTCCAGCTGCTTCAGACCCATGTACAGACCTGCGGCGTGTGCTCACCCAGCGGAGCGCCATCTGACAGAAATATCAGATCAGCTTTCTGTTATAGGCTGCACGACGAGACAGTCCACAACACCATCATGATTTTTAGGTTTTTAATTCTGTTTTGCAAAGTTACCGAACAACCAAATGAACTAAACACACCCGAGGTACCCTTAGTACTTACACACTAGTACCCAAAGTACCCTGTCCAGACAAATTTGAAATTGCATTTCTGAACAAAATATAAACAGTTCTTTCTAAAAAAAAAAGAAAAAGAAAAAGAAAAATAAAAGTTGCTTAAAAGGTTTAGTTTAATTTAGGGCTGCACCTAACGATTATTTTCCTAATTGATTAATTGGCAGGTTATTTTCTCGATTAATCGGATGGGGCGGGGCAAACTTCCAGTACCCTTTTTATTGTTTATTTAAAATAAAATCCACCAACCGAGTGTTACAAATATAAACTTCAGACTAAAACTTTACACAACTGTCCAATTATATAAGACTGAAAAGAACCCAACACACACACACACACACACACACACACACACACACACACACACACACACACACCCCGGAATATATATTATTCGTTTAGGACTGGAGTTTAGTTATCTGTGCACTAAAAAATAGTGCGTAATAAATACTTACATAAGTTTATATTTGTAACACTCAGTTTGTGGATCGTATTATTTCATTTTATTTTATTAGAAGCTGTAAAACTATTTTTAAGATGGGCTTCTGGAGGAGGAAGTGTTACCCTCGCCTGCACTCCGTGTCGTTGGCTTTCAGCACACTCTCTGCGATGCTTTCTCGCTGGTTAAAGCAAGAAAATCTTGCTTTTGCATATTTTGAAAACAACTGTTGTTTAAAATCCAGTAGTTCTATATAAATGATGTTGATTTTTATTTATTTATTTATTTTTGTCAGCCATGCTAAACGAATTCGAGGGGGAAATGTAAGCCAAGGACCTGCCTAGAGTGTGAGCCGGACTAGCAAATAGAGTAAAACAACTCGGGATGCCATGTCTGATCATTTTCAGCTCAACGGTCTTTAAGTATCACAATATTCTTGGAATACTTTAATCCTTCACAATCAAAAATCGTCATATCTACCACCCCTAGTGCCGCCCACTAATCCCAACACAGGTCAGAGGTCACATCATTGTCTGTGGGCTGGTACTCGAGTGAGGTTTGTGTCTGTTCAGTGGTTCGCTGGCGTACGAGTCTTCCCCAGGGCCCCTCTCATTTTCTGTTCAAGAATACGAACAACACAGCTCCTACACACAGCACAAGCGCTCTTGGCTGAGGCACGCTGTCCAAAAAAAAAAGAGAATAATGTCTGGGTTTGGCGTCACTCTGGCAGCTGCCACAATGCGGTGAACTATTATTATGTTTTGCAAGTGTGCTGTGTCTTAGTGGTAATCAGGGCCGGCCCGTCAATTAAGGAATATACGTGACTACTCCTCTCGTGGCAGATTCTGACCAAATAGATGTTGGGTTTCTTTTTTTTTTTTTGGCTCAGATCCCAACACTGTAATCAGATTGATCTGATTAAAACTTCCATTGCGTACTGATTCAGAGAGCGTGAACATCAGTGTGAGGTCAGTTCGTGATGTCATTAATCATTCACGATTGATTGTCTTTACATCTATTGTAATTCGACGATCCGAATTGGCTTTCTACTGAAATGTCCCTTCTGTCTACGTGTGACAAATGTAAGTTAGTTCACCAGCTAGCTGAGCTATGCTAGCTCGAGACATGTTAGGCTAGTTGGGGTTTCTAAGATCATCCACAAGAAAGGATACAGGTGTAGAGGCCAGTCAGAGTGGTTTCTTGGGTGTTGAAAGGTATTAGACAATGTTTATTTTGCCTAAATTATAGTTAATGGTTTAACATGTTCAGGTTGAGGGGGGACCCACTCGTCAACTTAACATAATCCAAACTCCTTAAAGCTGTTTTTGGTGATCGGTTGGGCTGAAATTGGGTGGATGTGACCATAGCATGTGATTTACATCATGTACATTCTCATCAGTGAGCCCTCATGTCTTGTGGATGAGGAAATGTTCATCCTGGAAGAGACCACGCCCATCAGGATAGAAATATCTTCATCACGGAATAAAGATGCTCAGTCAGAATAACTATGTTTTGATTTGGGGTGACCCCCTTCTCTGATTTGTCACTCATCGGTATGTTGTTTGATATCTGCTGAGAGATTCATGTTGTTCAAGTGTTGTTTTTTCAGTCGTTTGTGTCATTTGCTATCTGATTATTATTTTTTTTTTTTAAAGTTTGTATATAGGTATATATAGAATTCATGTATATATTCTAATATGTTTATTCGAGTTGATTGAAAATTAGCATGATGTTCAGTGGTGCTTTAACTTTCGTGAACCCTTTAGGATTTTCTGAATGTCTGCATAAATATGACATAAAACATCAGATTTTCCTAAAAGTAGATAAAGATAAACCAATGAAACAAAAGAGAGAAAACTATTACACTTGGTCATTTATTTATTGAAGAAAATGATCCAGTATTACATATCTCTGTGTGGTAAAAGTATGTGCACCTCTGCTGTCAGTATGTGGTGTGACCCCCTTGTGCAGTAATAACTGCAGATAAACGTTTGGGGTAAGTGTTGATCCGTCCTGCACATCGGCTCGGAGGAGTTTCATCCCGTTCCTCCGTACAGAACAGCTTCAACTCTGGGATGTTGGTGGGTTTCCTCACATGAACTGTGTGCTTCAGGTTCTTCCACAACATTTCTATTGGATTAAGGTCAGGACTTTGACTTGGCCATTCCAAAACATTACCTTTATTCTTCTTTAAACGTTCTTTGGTAGAATGATTCATGCGATTAGGGTTCTTGTCTTGCTGCATGACCCACTTTCTCCTGAGATTCAGTTCATGGACAGATGTTCTGATATTTTCCGTTAGAGATTGTTGGTATAATTCACAATTCATTGTTCCATCAGTGATGACAAGTCGTCCTGGACCAGATGCAGCAAAACAGGACCAAACCCTGACACCATCTTTAGCAAACTGCAGAAGGGCAGCAATGTTCTTTTTGGAGATCAGTGGCTTTCAGTCCTCTCTCACATTGACTAAAGTTCCCCTGGGTTCCTTCCTGACCTCATGGACTATTGCACATCTCTCTCTTGGAGTGATCTTTGTTGGTCTCCACTCCTGGGGAGGGGAACAATGGTCTTCAATTTCCTCCATTTCTACACAATCTGTCTGACTGTAGATCGGTGGAGTCCAAACTCTTTACAGATGGTTTTGTAAACTTTTCCAGCCTGATGAGCTTCAACAACTCTTTTTCTGAGGTCCTCAGAAATCTCCTTTGTTCGTACCATGATACACCATGTCTGTCTGTCTGTCTGAATCGCCCCACTGACCCATGACAGGCTTTGGTAATGCATATTCATGAAGCATTTGACTTCTCTCAGAAGTGGGATGTTGGAATTTCGTCATTTTCGACCCATGCATTCAAGCTGCAAAATAGGAAAAAACATGGACACCTCCATGTTCATCTATTGTTAGTGACAAGCTAGTGAGCTAACTGTGATGAGTGATGTACACCAGTCAGCCATAACATTAAAATTACTGACGTGTGAAGAGAATAACGTTGATTATCTCATTACAGTGGCATCTGTCAAGGGGTGGGATTTATTAGGCAGCAGGTGAACAGTCAGTTCTCGAAGTTGATGTGTTGGAAGCAGGATAAATGGGCAAGTGTAAGGATCTGAGTGACTTTGACAAGGGCCAAATTGTGATGGTGGGACGACTGGGTCAGAGCATCTCCAAAACAGCAGGTCTTGCAGGGTGTTCCCGGTATGCAGTGGTTAGTACCTTCCAAAAGTGGTCTAAGAAAGGCCCCACCTGGCAACTTACAGGACTCGAAGGATCTGCTGCTAACGTCTTGGTGCCAGATAAGACAGCACACCTTCGGAGGTCTTGTGGAGTCCGTGACTCGAGCTCTTTTGCGGTACAAGGGGGACCTATGCGATAGTAGGCAGGTGGTTTTAATGTTATGGCTGATCGGAGTATATCTACCTTCTCAAAGCAGTGAATTGTATAGTCAGTGTTCTAGATTTAACAGGTGAATGTCAGTATGTTGATTTATCTCGTAAAGCAAATACGTGCATATACAGAGTAACTGTAGGTAAAGGTAAGAAGTGCTGCCTTGTTTAATGTTCATGTTTTGATCAGCTGTGTTGATTTGATGTCACTTGCTGCACTTGGGGTTTGGGAGACTGTTGAGTTCCCGAGTAGGAATTCCGACTTTTCTTTGTGGTTTTTTTCCTCTTAGTTGTAGGACATAGTCCTTAATTATGAGCTTTAGTGGAGTGCAGCATTGTTATCTCTTACAGTGTGTTTTGTAAACAGTATACTCCAACAGCTAACATCTAATGTAGTTAGCAGCTAGCATCTAAATGGAAGTTTAGCCTTTACGGTGTTTGTGGGTGTATGTGTTGTCTGTGGGTTTAACTAGTTTCTACACCTGTGTACTCACAGGTACTGGGGGAACAGTTGTACAGTGAGTAGAGAGGATAGCCGCCCCCACCACGACGCCTTCAAAACCATGCACAGCAAGAATCGTAAGTACAGCAGTACCGCTCCGCAAGGGTACTCCGTCCGTTTCTGTCCCTTTGAATGCAACCTCAATTCACTTGCTGATATTTGCAAATGCTAATGTAATTGCATGAATGAGCATGTGTACAGGTGTTCCTAATAAAGTGTGGATTGTATGTATATAGATACAGCATCTCCAAAAGTATTGGAACTGCAAGGCCAATCCTTTTGTTTTTGCTACACACTGAAGATGTTTAGGTCTGAGCTCAAAAGATGAATATGAGACGATAGATCAGAATTTCAACTTTCATTTCCTGATATTTACATCTAGACGTGTTAAACGACTTAGAAACATACGTTTTTTTAAATCGCCCATTTTTCGATTGATCAACAATATTGCAGCATATGAATGACGGGTGTTTCTTGTTGCCCAGGTGTGCCCTGTTAAACTGATTGTGTAAACAATTAATAGCTCTGAATGTTACTCTTGGTTTGAGCTCTGGGTTTCGCCTGTGAAGACTGCATTTGTTGTTAAAAGCATAAACCTCCATAAAGACCAGAGAGCTGTCTATCGGAGAAAATCGGGAGATTTCCTATTGGGGAAAAAAGAGAGAAAAATCCATCAGAGGCATTGCACAGGCATTGCGCATAGGCAATACAACAAATTAGAACGTCCTGAAAAAGAAAGAAACCGCTGGTGTACTAACACCCAGGCATGGAACGGGTCGGCCAAGAAAAACAACAGCAGTTGATGACAGAAACATTGTGAGAGCTGTGAAGAAAATCCCCAAAAACAACAGTCAGTGACATCACCAACATCCTCCACAGGGAAGGGTGAAGCTCTCACAATCCACCGTTCGAAGAAGACCTAGAGAGCAGAAATATAGAGACCGTACCACAAGATACAAACCTCTCATCAGCAGTAAGAATCAGAAAGCCAGACTGGAATTCACAAAGATGAGCCACAAAAGTTCTGGAACCAAGATGAACCTCGACCAAAGTGACAGATAGGCCAAAGTATGGAGAAAGAAATGATCTGCTCATGATCCAAAACATCATCGGTCATGCTCAGTGGAGGTAGTGTCATGGCTTGGGCTTGTATGGCTGCTTCATTGTGCATCAAACACAAGAGAATTACCGTTGCTGTTCCAGTACCTTTGGATGGGGACTGTATGTGTACAGATGTTATCTTACACAGAACAGATATTATGTGTTCACCATTTAGTACCAACCCCTCATCCCTTTTTCCCACATAGGTACCCACTTCTCGACTATTCTTCAACCTTTTGTGCTTTTAAACAATTTTACCCACAGCACAATTTGTGTTACATAATAACAAACTAATTATTAAAATATAACAATGCATTTTATTTCATTACATGGTTATTGGTCATAAAACGTTCTTGAAGATTGTCGAAGAGTTTAACAACTCAAGGTATGTATGAATAGGTGTGAATCTTCCATGCATTTAAGGCCCAAGTCATTCACTAAGTGGTTCATTAGGTAATATTTCTTAATATGATTAGAGATCGGGTCTCTAACAGAGCTGAATCAGATTTAAACGTTTGTTTGTTTTTTCACTCGTTGAGCCCACTTCCCATTCTCACCCATGTACACACAGCTCCGCCCCCAAAATTTATAATGGTTCAACTGGAGTTAGCACACTAATTAGCAAGGACTGTCATGAACGGTGATTTTTTTGCCTACAGGAGAATTACCTGTTTGTGCTAGGCGCATGCTGGTTGTCGACTGAGATGGGGGCGTTGGGAGTGTCTATAAAACGATTGTCAAGAGTCCTTCCAAACATAAACAGCATTCCAGACCGGAAGGCGGATTTCCAAATGGGTCTCCTCAACCACATAGTGCATTAGTGCTGAAGCCACGGCTTAAACCGTAATTTTTTTTTTTATCACGTTCTACATTTTTCCACATTTTCCATGTCCACTTACTAGTAAGAAATTAAAACAAAAAAAGGCTATTGCACCATGAAATTGATTGAAAACATTCAATAGTGCAATTTTTTTCTTATCAAACAGTTTTTTTCCCCTCCAAATTTAACATTGCTAGATATTATAAGTAAAAAAGTAGAATTTTTGAAATATACGAAGCAGTTAACATGGCCAATGTCACGTATTTTCTTACGTTTAAATAGAGACTTGGAAATAGTGCAGACTCGTGAATATTAAATATTCCAAATATTTTATTTTCTTTATTTGAAATAATTAAACATTCTAAAACGTTGTTTATTTCCAATATAAATGGAAAAAAATTGTGTGTATTTTGTGTATATATAAACACAAATGCTCCCCGTCCATTTTATTAGGAATACCTGTTCATTCGTGCCGTTATATAATCAGCCAATCATGTGGCAGCAGCACAGCGCAAAGAAATCATGCAGTTACAGGTCAAGAGCTTGAGTTAATGTTCACAACAAACATCCGAATGAAGAAACAGTGTGATCTCTGTAACCGTGGACATGGTTGTTGGTGCCAGTTGAGCTGGTTTGAGTATTTCAGAAACTGCTGAGCTCCTGGGATTTTCACACACAACATCTCTAGAGTTTACACAGAATGGTGCGGAAAAAAAAAAAACATTGAGTGAGTGACAGGTCTGTGGGTGGAAACGCCTTGTTGATGAGAGAGATCAGAGGAGAATGATCAGACTGGTCTGATCTGACAGGAAGTCTATAGTAACTCATGTAATCACTCTTTTTACAACTGTGGTGAGCAGAAAAGCATCTCAGCATGCACAACACATCAGGTTCCACTCCTGTCAAACAAGAACAAGAATCTGAGGCTATCATGGGCACAGAATCAACCTGGCCATTTTCCTCTCACCTCTCTCATCACCAGGCGTTTCCACCCACAGAACTCAGTCGATGTGGTTTTTTTTGTTTTGTTTTTTTTTGCACCAGTTTATAAACTGAAGTTTCTGAAATACTCAAACTAACCCATCTGGCACCAACATAAAGTCTCAGAGATCCCACTTTTTCCCCATTCTATGTTTGATGTGAGCATTAACTGAAGCTCTTGACCCGTATCTGCATGCTTTTCTGTATTGTGCTGCTGCCGCAGGATTGGCTGATTAGATAACTGCGTGAATGAACAGGTGATCTGGTTAAAGTGAATGGTGAGTGTATATATAAACCAAATGCATTATAAATCCTAACCACAGAAAGTAGACTGTTTTAGATAAGTTCAGTAGTTTCACTTTTTAAAGTAAGTAATTATTCATTTGGAACGTGTAAGTCAGTGGGTTGGAATACATAAAAATGTCTTATTTCCACTAAAAGGCAAACTCTTGGCTTCCGGTCTTGCTTTGCTTTTCAGACTGAATGTTCCAAACTGAATTTGTTTAACAGTCATACCAACGGTTTCACAGTACCTTTGGTATTGATTTATAATCCGTAATGTGACTGAGAGAGCTTGTTTGCTGCCTGAGCGCTCAAGCACTTATTGGTTCTTGCATAGTTATGTTGACTTCATCTTTATTTTTGTTTTTTCATTCTCATGCAGTATCCTCTATCTACACATATATGTTCTACAGAGAGGAGACACGGTTCAGCAAGTGGTTCACGAGCCCCTCTGGTTCCCCTGAAGGCTAAGATGTCTCTCAGTCAGAGTGAAGTAGAGCCTTTGCCATTTCGTGTGCCTCGCGACTACCCGCACTCTCGCTTCAACAAAGCCCCACTCGCTGTCTACCCGCCCAAAGGAGCTCGAACAAAAGCCTGGTCGGTGCCCTGAACCTCCTCCTCACCTACACTCATGAAATATTCCCACATGAACCTTATAATTCTGCTTAGATATTGTATCTATTAAAATCTCACTTTCCCTACCTTTCTGCAGCGTGTCCTTACCCGTGGTGAGCCTGGAGAAGATGCCCTGTTTCAGCCGCTCAGAGGGAGCACAAATCAAAGTCAGCTCTACACCATCCGCAGCTGGGTCGTCACTATCTGTCCCCTCTTCATCCTCCGCGTCTTTCTCACCATCCTCCTCCTCCCTAAAGTCCACCCTTACATCACCAGCATCATGCAGGAATCAGGAAAAGCTTGTGAATGGCCGGGGTATCATCACCCCGCGCTCCACCACACCCCCGTTGTTGACGGACAGGCGGCCAAGCCCGTCGCGGTCGTCTCCCTTGGACAAGCGGCTCACCGCGTCTCCGTCCTCACAGGACAGAAGACCTGCCACATCTCCTTCTCCATCTTCAGTCGACAGGAGACCTGGTGTCTCACCCTCTCCACCAGAACGGAAACATCTGAATGGAGCAAAGAGCAGCAGTCATAGGAGAGTTTCAGGTTAGAAGCTCAGCTTAGTTTACCCCACCTGGTATTGTTGCTTCATAGTTCTTTTTTTCCTTTTGTTAACAATTTAGCTCTGCTTTAGTGTCATAAAGCAGCTGTATAGAACAGTTCTATCTGAAGAAAGTCAGGTTGCTCAGTTCTGACTGTTGTTATTGATAATATTCATAATCCATTCATTGTAAAGTTTTGTTGTAGGAAACCGCGCACCCAGCTCTGTGTCTCAGCCTGAACTCGGGGAGGTAGCGGGGAGAGCGCCGTGGTGGTAGACGGGCTCCCGCTTATGACTTGTTGGACGAGACAGCTCTTCCTCTCCATATGTTGTTTGTGCAGGCCTTGGCCTCACCCCAGGCCTGATTTATGCTGTGTTATTAAACAGCCCCAGCTGCTCGTGCTTTATGCTCCTTATAAACCCACGACTGCTTCTTCTTACTGGCCCTTATTCATCAAAGTTGTGCGTGGTCAAATCTAATAGTGAAATGAGTTTAAAAATTCTCGATTTGCAGTTAAATAATGGAAATCGATATCAGCTACAACAATAACTATAACAAGTATAGTAAATAGAGTAGTATTACTACTAATAAAGATTACATCCATAAGGCCCAAACACCCTTTGCATATAGCGCCCCCAGTGGCCAGTGCCAAGTTTCATCAAATGGTAAAGAGACCAGTTGGTTATTTTTGGGGGTTTTTTCCCTAAGTTTTGTGCCTGTAGCTCAATGTTTTAAACCTGTTAGATGCCTGCTAAAAGCTGATTGGTCAATGACAGCCATGTATTTTCAGCTAATAATCATTAGAAATGATTATAAATTCATTTACAGGATGCAGTATACCAAATTTTGGTTGTACTCCTGTCTCGTGAGAAACCGTTATTTTAAATGTAAGCCTACCCCCTACGGATGACCAAACCCCAAACTTTACACCTGTCCACAAAATCTAAGTGGGTGGAGCCTAATGTTCCAAATTGTGATTTTCGCTCATTGCTGTGGCCTGAGTAGTGGGACGGAGTATTACCTGTTAACCAAATTTGACGTCTGTACAACCTACGGTTTGGTGTGCTTCATCTCGTTTAATAAAGAAAATAAACAGGGGGCACATTTATCAAATGAAAAGTCTTAGTTTATTGTCCTTCAAAGGCTCACAAAAAAGATACGCGCTCAGGTAGAATTAGAGTTTGAAATCCCGGCCCTAAAGTGTACACAGTAGGCTGAATAATCATGAGTCTAATTATAACGTTAAGTCTAATAGCGTTAAACACTCTTTCTCCAAACTTCACTTCACTCACCCTCGGACATTACTGCTGTTAATACAGCTGTATGAGTATTATTTCTTATATGTTGTACATATTTACATAAAGTGGCATCTATATCGTATAAAAAAAGTAGCGTGGAATCCGTCCCTCCTGTCATTGAGAAGTCTGTATGAACCCTGATCCTAAGAAGTCATTAAGGTGACACGTGATGCGCTGCTTGGACCCATAATAATATTTGTAATCACAGTTGCACATCCAGCAAGCCTCTTATCAGAATACAGTCTGTGTTGTTCAGGATGGATTCCTGGCTGTATTTTATAAATAAACCTTTCCTTCAAGCTGAATTTCAGGACTAAAATGTATAAAAACCAAGCTTAAAACTAAAGTTCGCATGCAGGTAAGGTTCTGTTCTGGGCGGTTCTGTTTTCTACCTGATTTTGACCAAAAAACTGAGCACTATTCCGTGAGGGTCTGTATATGCCTATATAATAACATTCGTTTTCAGTGAAAGACTTGCAGAAGGCAAAGACCTTCCTTTAATCTGCTGAAATCGTTTCGAGTTGGGGTTTAACATTTCGTCCACTTTCGTCGGCTCTTGGATAACTATGCGAGTGCTTTCTTTTTTTACTGGTTCAAAAACATAACGCCTGCATAAATTGGGCGTGGTTTCATGTAAATGAGATGCGTCTGAGGGTGAATTGGGGTGTGTTGTATGCATATGACCGCTTAATGAATCTGACTCATATCTCGGAGGCGCTCAGATCTTTTGTTTCTACACAACTTTGATGAAAACGGGCCGGCGCCTTTCAGAGCCAGGTCATTGCCCACTTCAGGTAATGAGAGATTACGGTTAATAAAGGACTTTTGTGCGGATAGGTTTTGTGTATCGGAGAACATTTTGTCTTTCATCTTAAATTTATAGGGTTTTGAACATTTTCTTCAAATTTCAGCAGATTAAAAAAATGAAATATAAGTGGTCACATTTCTACTTGTTGCCTTGTATTTTAGGTCGGGTCTATGATCCGAATAAGCACTGTGGAGTCATGGATCCAGAGAGCAAGCGGCCTTGCACTCGATCTCTTACGTGCAAGGTTGGTTACATGTTTCAGTCGAATACTCATATTGGATATGTTGTTCTTAGTGCTCATAAGACCAAAGATTTCTGGCAAGCTGAAGATAATACTCCTGTGTACGCAGACCCACTCTTTGACTCATCGTCGTACAGTCCCAGGTCGGAAGAAGGACTTTGATATTCTTCTGGCTGAGCATAAGGGCCGGGCTAAGGAGAAAGACGCAGGGCCAAAGAGGGATGCAGCGAGTAGTCAGTCAGCTCATCCGACCCAGCCACTCAGTGCTCCTTCCAGCACACCTTCAGGCTGTCACAACGGCAAGACCACTCCTACTCTCAAGCTGCGGCTGGCCAGCACACACTTACAGAGGTACAAACAAAATGCTCTAAAGGATGTACTCGCTGTAAAATTGTAGTGATTGGCATGGAAGCAGTTTGGACTTCCAGCTAACTGCAGACTCGTTAACACCGCTCAGGAAACTGAGGAAATAAATAACACGTGAAATGAGTGATACTTTGATACTTTAATTAAATAAGGAAAATAAATAACTGAAAATATTGACCCCCCCCCAAAAAAAAAAAAACCCTGAATATTTCATAAATCCTCCCTTGGAGAAAAAAATAACAGCACTGAGGCTTTATCTGTAATGTTTAACACGGTTACAGACTCTCGCAGATGATTTTGGACTCCATGCCAAATATTTTAAGTGCCTTTAATATTTTTTTAGATTTGTGCATGTGGACTCCTTTCTTCAATTCATACCACATGTTCATACCACATAACCAAGTGTTTTTTACCCCCCCTGGCAAAGGCAAACAGGTTTTCACCTAAATATCATAAATATACTTACCGGAAGGAATCAGTCTTAATTAATCCTAAGGAAGCAGAATTAATAAGTGATCCAGCACCATTTACAGTCTGTTTTTCTGGGTCCATGTTTTCATCAAACATGCAGATGGCCAGAAAGTTCAGTTTGGGTTTCATCAGACCAGAACACTTGATTCCAATCGTAACACCATCATAATCGGTGTTTTAGAACTATTTGCACGCACGTCTTGGTGTTTTTCACAATAACATTGACCAGAAACCTGAGCAGACCTTTATCTAAGTTCTAAAACTAGATAAAGAGAACAAAACAAGTGACACAAAACATTATAGATTTTACTTTTATTCTTTTCCTTTTTTTTTTTTTTTTTTTTACTTTGGTAAAATTATGCAACATTAAACATCATTTTCTGGAAAACAGATGTGAATCTCTAGGAGAATGACTTCATTTAAATGTGTTGAGTCTAGGGGATGGCAGTCAGGAGTGAGGGAACAGACCCTCCCATGTTTCAAGAACATAAACTTGGGTCTTTTTTTTTTTTTAATCAAAATCTGCTCTTCACTACACTTCACTTGGTTTATGGAAGGGTGCCATGCCTCGATCAAAGGAGATTCCTGAGGACCTCAGAAAGGGAGTTATTGATGCTCATCAGACTGGAAAAGGTTTTACAACCATTTCTAAAGAGTTTGGTCTTCACCAGTCCACTGTGAGGCAGATGATATACAAATGGAGGAAATTCAGCACCATTGTTCATCAGGCAGAAAGGTGTGCATTGCAGGATAGCAAGGGGGGAAGCTACTACTCCAAAAAGAACACTCTGCTCATATGAAGTTTGCTCGGGACTATTGAAGACTATTGGTTGGTTTAAATGAAAAGTGTTACGTTTAGCGCAAGCCGGACACTACATTCCAGCAGAAGAACCTCATCCCAGCCGTGAAGCACGGGGGTGGCAGTATCATGGGTTGGGGCTGCTTTGCTGTCTCGGGTCCAGGACGGCCGGTCATTATTGATGGAACAATGAATTCTGGATTGTACCAGCAAATTCTACCGGAGAATGTCAGGACATGAACTGAGGCTTAACCGTAAGTGGGTCATGCAGCAAGACAACGACCCTTAGCACACAAGTAAATCTAAAAAGAAATGGTTAAAGCAGAAGAAAGGTAACATTTTGGAATGGCCAAGTCCGAGTCCAGGCCTTAACCCCATAGAAATGTTGTGGAAGGACCTAAAAAAGTTGAAGCACTAAGTTGAAGCAGTTTTGTAAGGAGCAATGGGCTAAAATGAGTTACTGTAATTTTTGGTTGAAATTATTGCTGATCGAGGAGGTCACACCAGTTACTGAACGCAAGATATTTAATGTTGGATAAACACTATGTAACACAATATTTGTCCTTTGGTAGTAAGCAAGTGATATCAAATCAACATGGCTGCTCACAGCGTGAACAGTAAACAAAGTAGCACTTCTTAACTTTTAAATGAATTATTCTGTATACACTAGTATAATAGCTTTAGATCAGCGGTCACCGACCCCTTTCCTGCAGGTTTAATCTCCAACCACAATCTTATACACCTGTTTTACTTGATCAAGATCTTCTTAAGGCACTGATTAGATGTTCAGATGGGCATGATTATGGTTAGTCTTCAGGAAGGTAGATCTCCAGGAACAGGGTCAACATACAGACATATTTGCTTGTTAAATCTATAACACTGACTGTACATTTCATTGTTTTGAGGAGGTAAATATACATCACTCATCAAAGTTACCAGGGTAGTTGTCGCTAACAAAATATGAACATAGAGGGATCCGTGGTTTTCCACTTTGTAGCTCGAACAAGCAGAGATTGAAAATGACGTCGTTCTGACTTCCCACTTTGGAGGTAAGTGAAATGCAGCAAATTACATGAGAAACCTTGAAATAGGGTTTAATGTGTATAAGTACTCGAGTCATCCTACTGTTTCTCCTTGTAATTCCATCATGCGTTTACTGTGCTGATCCTAATGTAACGGTTCATCAGTATCTATTGTTTATCACTGGGAACTGATTAATTACTACACTTCAATCAGTCTCCGTCACAAGCTCTACGGTAAAATAAAGATCAGTGCTGCGGATGTGATGTGCCTCAGAGCTGTGGGAATGCCCTTACTTAGGACATTAGGATCTCACCCACCCTAGAACATTCTAAGAAGACATTTAAAAACATTTTGCTAGTTTATACCTCATTTATCTTCCTTTTTAACTGTATCTGGGGCATTATATAAAGGCATTTTGTTATTTATTTACTCTATATGGCCAAAAGTTTGTGGACACCTGACCATCACAACCGTTTGCTGTTATAATGCGCTCCAGTCTTCCGGGAAGGCTTTCCACTAGATTTTGGGGCGTGGCTGTGGGGATTTGTGTTCATTCAGCTACAAGAGCGTTAGTGAGGATGAGGTCAGGCGCTGATGTTGGGTGAGGAGGCTTCAGTTCCAGTTCATCCCAGAGGTGTCCAGTAGGGCTTGAGGTCAGGGCTCTGTGTAGGACACTCCAGTTCTTCTACCTTCTTCCAACCTTCACACACCGTGGAGTGTGTTATGGAGCTCGCTCTGTGCACTTTGTGTCATGCTGGAACAGGTTTGAGCCTCTTGGTTCCAGTGAAGGGAAACTGTAATGCTATGCAGTTGTTTGCTTCAGACTTGTGGCGACAGTTTGGGGAAGAACCACGTTGTGTAATGGTCAGTGTCCACATACTTTTTGGCCATAAAGTGTTTTTTTGTTTGTTTGTTTTTATTAGAAATCTCTTTTTCTTATTTTCAGTCTCACTTCTCTCATTGTTTTATCAATGACCCTGGCACATCATACCAGCTCCTTCCTGTTTTATTTATTTTAATTTCTTATCTTTTTTTATTACTTTAATTCTTTATTTTATATCTCAGAGGCTCCGGTGGTGGGGGTGCAGTGGTGCTCTGTTCCACGTCTCTTCCTGCCATTGATCAAATACCCAGCTGCCAGAGATATGGCGGAGATGTCCATGAATCCAGCGATGAGGCGGAAGCTGAGATTGCTGAGGAACTGGAGAAAACTTCATGTCATTACTCCTCTTACCACCCACAACCCATTAGTGTAAGCACAACAGGACCAGCATTCGAAATCCTCTGAGTTCCAGTGCTAGTCGATTCGTTTTGATGTGAGATTCCGTAGCTTCTAAAGTAGTAGATAAAGCAATAGGTGGCTTTATCCAGAGTAAGCGATGGGCCTAAGAAGCCAAAAAATGTATACGTTTTTTTTCTAGGACTATTTTAAATACCTTTGTAGGTCTAAATAAGTTTGAAATAATCGACTATATAACGTACACTCACCCTCCTTTATTAGGAACACCCGTACATCTGCACATTCATGCAGTTATCTAATCAGCAGTGCAGTGCAAAAAATCATGCAGATACAGGTCAAGAGCTTCAGTTCATGTTCACATCAAACATCAGAATGAAGAAAAAGTCTGATCTCTGTGACGTTAACCGTGGACATGGTTGTTATCAGATGGGCTGGTGTGAGTATTTCAGAAACTGCTGATTTCCTGGGATTTTCACACACAACAGTCTGTAGAGTGTCTGGTGCGAAAAACAAAAAACATTGGTTCTGTGGGTGGAAACGCCTTGTTGATGAGAGAGGCCAGAGGAGAATGATCAGACTGGTCTGAGCTGACAGGAAGTCTATAGTAACTCATATAATCACTCTTCACAACCGTGGTGAGCAGAAAAGCATCTCAGCATGCACAACACATCGAACCTTGAGGTGGATGACCTTCAACAGCAGAAGGACAGTTGAAGATCAGGAAAAAAAAAATCAATCACCTGATCACAGTGAGTCTGTGCCCCTGAAAGCCTCAGATTCCTGTTCTCGGCTGACAGAGAGGAACCTGATGCGGTCTTCTGCTGTTGTAGGTCATCCACCTCAAGGTTCGATGTGTTGTGCATGCTGAGATGCTTTTCTGCTCACCACGGTTGTGAAGAGTGATTATTTGAGTTACTGTAGACTTCCTCTCAGCTCAGGCCAGTCTGATCATTCTCCTCTGATCTCTCTTCACCCTCGGCACACAGAATGTTTTTTTTTGTTTTTAGCACCATTCTACATAAACGAGAGACTGTTGTGTGTGTGTGTGTGTGTGTGTGAGAAAATCCCAGGAGATCAGCGGTTTCTGAAATACTCCAACCAGCCCATCTGGCACCACAAACAACGTCACGGTTAAAGCCACAGAGATCAGACTTTTCCCCATTCTGATGTTTGATGTGAACTTTGACTGAAGCTCTTGACCTGTGTCTGCACGATCTTATGCATTGTGTTGCCACCACATGATTAGATAACTGCGTGACTGTGCAGGTGTTCCTAATAAAGTGGACAGTGAGTGTAGAACTATCATGAGACACGTCCTATCAGGACATTAAGCTGTTTCCAGATTCCTTACAAAGAATGCATTCTAGACTACATGCTCTGTTCGTTACTCTGTGAGAAGATAAACCAAAAGTTCCTCATAAGTTGTTCGCTCCTGATGTTTCATCATTGATGATCATTCTCATTATAATCTGAGAAACCTGGCTAAAGCAGTGGGATGTAGAGTAATATAAATATATGGTGGGGCAGAAATGATCATAAACTGACCTGCATGTCTTGAGCAAGCATTTTACTGCTAGAGATCATTCCAAATCTACTAAAAACTATTCAAAACAACCATAAAATTAGCCTAATAATAATAATACATCAGACAAGTTCATGTACATATAACAGGATTCAACAATAACACACACTGCATAACATGACAAAGTATAAACTTCATGTTATAATACTTTTACAGAAAGATATTTATTGTACATTTGATCAAGTGACTTGTTATGAAGTTAAACCTAACGTGACCGATGTGCATACTAGCATTAATTACGTCTACCACTGGCACGCAATCACAAATCCAGCTACTAATCATTACTAAAGAAATGTACTATATCTTAGCACTAATGTTTTCTCCCCCCTTTTTTGGGTCAGTGGTGTGCATTCAGCAGCCGGTTGATGGGCCAGGGCCACTACGTGTTTGACAGACACTGGGACAGGATGAGGCTTGCGCTGCACTGCATGGTGGAGAAGCATGTCACTGCTCAGATGTGGAGGTAAGAGTACACACATGGACTGTCTTTCCATATGACCTGCTTCACTGTGCAGTTCTCGCAGTGTGTGCAGAGGTGTTGAAACTCTGCGGTGTATCAGACAAGCGCTGATTGCTTGTGGAAACTAGACTTTGAAGATGGGTTGGCAGTAACGGTGTGAAACCTGGATATCAGCAGATTTCCAGAAGTATAAATAAGCTTGGAGCTTAAAACTGCCTAAATGGTGTTGGCGTGATGTTGGATTGTTGTGTGCACAGATGATGCTCTATTCAGAGCAGCATGCAGTCACTGTTCCTGCCACAGCCTGATGATGTCACATTTTGTGTGTTGTAGGAAAGTCCCTCTAGCGGCAGACAGCATGCCTAGCATGTCTGATTCATCATCTCTGAGCATGTCCCTTCTCCCTAGCCCGACTCCACCCCTTGACTCTATTTCCACTGTGTCCTGCTCCACCCCTTTCTCCCAGAATGGCACCAGAATCTTCTGCCTTCAAGAATCCAAACTGCAGCTGAATAAAGCAGCCAAGTCATTAAAAACCTCTGCAGAAGGGGTGTTGTTGAAAAAGCACAAGCCACTTCCAGTTGCTGAGAAAAGGAATGGGAGTGGCTACCATCTTTCAGGCCCTGTACACGTCAGCAACGGCACGGCGGCCCTGAGCATGCGGTCCAAACCAAACCAGCCAGGGGGGAGTCAGGGACTGAGCAACATGGACAGACACACCAGCATCGAGCTAAACCTGCCCCAGGCGCCAAAGGGCAATCATGGGTCAGTTTTGTCCCCAAGCCTGCTGCCGTGCGGATCCACGGAGGGACGCAAACGCAAAACCTCAGGCTCTGAGCGAGCTGGCAAAGTGACCAAGACAACGGCGCACAACGAAATCTTCCGGAAGAGCAGCACTGCTTTACTGTCCTCGGCAGCCGAGGCGTCCCATAGCGCCCTCTCCAGACTGGTGAGCAATGAGATTTAGTGGTACGGTCACTCTAATCATAATAGACTGTAACTGACAGCACAGAGCTTTCATACTACAGTCTTTTTGTGTTTATATTATAGATTGTGTGTCTGTTAATGCTGCGCTACCACATAAAAATCACAATATGACAAGTGTAATGGAGAAATATTGAATTCATTTACAAACTGTTTTAAAAACTGTTGTTTTTAAAGAAAAACATGTACATTGATATGAAGTTTTGTGTTCGGAGATGTTTATACAGTGGATATAAAAAGTATACACACCCCTGTTAAAATGGCAAGTACCTGTGAAGTAAAAAATTGAAACCAAGATAAATCATGTCAGACATTTTGTAACAGAGTTTTGATGTTTTGGAGGGTCGTCCTGTTCTTGGTGATGTCACTGTGGCGATCCAAATTCGCCACTTGTCGATGATGGCCTTCTGATGTTTTGGAAAAAAAATTGTACCTCTCTACTAGATCAATACCATTCGACAGTGAGACCCTGTACGGCAAATATTTATTTGGGGTTAATCAGAATAATTTCATTAATGACAGCTGTATGAGAATTACTTTTGAACATTTGGTTCATTCCGAACACAGCCCCAATTACAAAAGCGTGTGCACACTAAAATGTAATAAGGGGCCAAGCACCGAAAGTGCGTAGGCACCCATTTTATCTATGAATTTTACTATTATTATTATTATTATTATTATTATTATTATTATTCCCCACTGGGAGTCTATGGCAGCCCTATGAACCGTAATTAGGAAAATGATGAAATTTGGAACACTCCTACATATGACCATGAATATTATCTGGACCAACTCTATAGCACCACCAGTAGTTCAGACATTCATCAGTTTAGTCTCTTCATGCTGATCACAATGCAGGTCTTACATTAAGACTCCACCCATTACAGTAGTCACCATTTTGAAATGTACAGTATTCAGTTTTTTCGCTACTCCTCATTCTTTTTTTGCCTCATTCTTACCAATACTGTCTCACATGATCAGTTGACAGAGCCGCATAAACTCAACTGAACAGAATTTTGATATTCATATTTGTTCAAAAGTTGTGATGTCGCAAATTTAACTATGTTGACCCAAAATTGGACCAGAGGCTGTATCTCTGCCATACTTTGATCAATCGTAATGAAACTTGGTAGGCTTCATCAGTAGCATGATCCGAGGGTCCATGCCAAATTTGAGAACAGTGCCACCTACAGGTCATGGGATTTGAAAAAATGATTATTTTTGCTTTTGGATACTTTGACAGAAGATTATGATCTTGGTGTCTACGGATTCATCGGGTCATGGCGAAGCCGTGGATATCAATTTTGCCAGGATCGGACAAACCACCTGTCCGCCATTTTGAAATCTGTCATATATTGTAATATCTTTAAAATGTTTGGCATATCGGCACCAAATTTCGAAGGGATCATTCATAACATGTCCTCTAGGTACCTGAGAAATTTTGAACACAGCGCCACCTAGTGTTATAAGTGATATAAGTTTTTTGTTAAAAACATAACTTTTGAAAACATTGTCCAAAATGAGTTTTTTCGGTGTCATTACATGTGCGGCGCACTGTGAAATAAATGACAAGCATTCATTCTAAAGGACATGGGTTCGATTCCTGTGTGGTGCAAGTTCTTAAAAGTCTGTGTAATGTTTTGTCTTTCGGTTCCTTTCTTTTGTGGCTCAGCATTGCAGTAACCTTTCAACCTCTTGGCATGAAATTAAATGCCTCTGTTCTGTTCATTTCCTGTTCAGTCTTATTCTCAGCTGTGCTTCTGATCCTGTCTTTTATTCATTCATTTACATTCTATTTCTTCTCTTCGTGTTCTTCAGGCTCCGCATTGCGCTGACTGCGCCTCTGGTGCTCGGCCCCTTTAAACATTTTTAAAAAATTTTTCCTATTTTTCCCTAAAATGTTTGGTTGTTTTTCACTTAATTTTTATACGCTGTAATTTCAAATTGAGAAAAAGTGGGAAAAGTTCTGACATGACTTATCTTCGTTTAAATTTTTTCCATCACAAAACCTTATAACAGGGGTGTGTAGACGATTTATATCCACTGTTCCCATTTTGACTCTCACAGACGAAAATTTATACACTTCACTACAATTTTCTTGACATGTTGATTTCCTCATGGTTATCACCTCATGGTCATGTTAGTCCTTAGTTTTGCTCAGTCATCATGTAACCATTTGGCCCCCGTCTTCTCTGCATTAATCAGATGCCTAGCTAGTTCCACAGATGGATCACATCAAGCTAAGAGTGGAAAAGGAAATAGTTACAAGTGTTTGGCAAGTGGCCGGCCAAAGCTCTTTTTTTATTTTTATTTAGTGGATCAACAACATGCCACAACACTGTCGGCTAGCCTCCTATTGTTAGAGGTTATACCCAAGTGAAGCCAGCTAGCTAATGTTTGATACAAAAGTTAGCTAATGTTGGAAAACTGCTCTGTAGTGGCAAAAGTCTTTACTGTAAATGAATTAAATATTTATCCATTTATTCATTAACAGGATTGCAGTTTTCCTACTGTGAATTTTTATTTGACAGCCTTGCTGTAACAGACACATAATCAATAATAGAAACACCAACGGATCGTAGCCTGAGGGCATGTGTCTTATGAAAAACATTCTAGTCATAAATTGTAAACCGGACATATTTTTGTAGAGTATCTTGGCTAGCTAGCAAAGGGAATGTCAACTATTCCTCCTTTGAGCCAGCATTAACTATATAGTATCCTGTAGGTCTGGGTGCAGACCTTTTTTTAATCTGTTTTCTCCCCAGTTTGCTCACTTGCCAATTCCTGCCCAATTCCTAGCTCTCCCTTATCACACGACAGGGAGGATGAAAGCTAGCACGTCCTTTTTCTGAGACGCATGAAGCCAGCCACTGCATCCTCCTGAACTGCTGCTCATGCAGCATCATCGGGCAGCGTAACACTCTGTGGAAAGCGCCGTCGGCCCTCTTCCTCATACATGAGCTCACAGACGAGACGTAGTAGCTCATAGTTGAATATATTGAGTCGGCAGTTGGTTGTTTTGAGGCATATTGAGATTATGATAATGCTGCTAAATATTCCCTGTTAGGAAAGTGTGACGAAAAGGACAGCAAGGTGCCAACCTGATATTTTTTCAGTGACATTAAAAGCAATGTTTAATTTAGAGAACGAGTTAAATTTCCCCATATTAGTATTCACAGAATTCCATGCGTAATTTGACATGAACAGTTAACTAATGGACCTTCAGCAGGCTCTCAGGATGCTGTTAGATAAACATCATCTAGTTACATCGAATTAACTAATGACTATGAGCACAAATAATGGTGTAGATTCCGCCTGTATTTACTGCTTATTGTTGCATTACATTAATAGCAGTAATAATTAAGATATGGAAGGTAATAATTAAATTGATGGATTTTAACCAAGTAAGTAAACCAAGATAACTTTAAATGTGGAAAATGATCTGACATTATGTTAGGGGAAGAAAGAAAAACCTTACATTAACCTGGTTGCACAAGTTTACACACCCTTTTATAATGTTGCATGTGTAATGGGGCAAAAGTAATTATGATATACCTATCATCAAAGAAGTTATTCTAATTAACCCCAAACAAATACCCACTGTTTCTGTAGGCTTTTCTTGAAATCTTAGTTTCTGTCTGCTGAAGCTTAAAAAGGATTAAACAGGATTTCTTTGTCGAAAGGTATCGATCAGGAGAGGGGTACAAAAGAATTTCTGCCTAAATTCTGCCAAAACAAAATGTGTTGTTATCTGATCAGACCAAGGTAGAAAACTGGCCATAGTTAAACAACACTGCTCATCCCCCACGGTGAAGCACGGGGGTGGCAGCATCATGCTAAGGCGCTATTTCTCTACAGCTGGGACAGGGGCTGTAGTCAAGATAGAGAGAGTCATGGATAACTCTAAATACCAATCTGTTTTGGCACAAAACCTGCCTTCCTCTGTTAGACAGTTGAGCATGAAGAAAATAAACTCACCTTCCAGCACAATAACGACCCAACGCCCAAATCCAAGGCAACAAAGGAAAAGCTTCAGAAGAAGATGATCACCATATCTTGGTACAATTAGAGCCCAGATCAAAATCCTCTCGAAAACCTGTGGAACGACATGACGAGGACTGTGTACAGGAGATTCCCTGAAATCTTTTTGGGAAGGAAGAGTGAAATAAAATTGCCTAATCCAGACATTGGTAGACTCTTACCCAAAAAGGCTGAGCGATGTATTACAAGCAAAATGTGCTTTTACAAAATATTAGTTAAGGGGTGCGCAAACTTGTGCAACCAGGTTATTGTAAGTTTTTGCTTTCTTCTTTTTTGCTAAAATGCTTATTTGTTTTCACTTGGATTTTGCTGGTTGCTGTATCACGGTCACATCTTGGTTTAAGTTTTACATCACAGAAATCTGCAGTTATAGCGGGGGTGTGTAGACTTTTATATCCACTGTATGCTGATGGTACATCTATTCCATGTGTGTTCACAGTCCAAGGTGCATGAGTGACACTGGCTGAGGTGGATCAAGTAAAGCAGCTTTGCAGCAGTGACCTTTAACCCGCAACTCTTTTACACACGGTGTTGACCTTTAACCTGCCTTGGTCTGCAAGCAGCACCGTGACCCCACATGGCCCCTGTGGAGCCCATCGCACTGTGTGTGAGAGTGTGTGCCTGTGCACCCTGACTGTTTACTGACACCTGGCCCGCTGGCCTGTCTCCTGTGTTTAGGTACTGCAACTTGTAATAGAACTGGTCATCCATATAACCACAGTAACGAACTGCCATTTCATTCTGCTCACCTGTCCCAGAATACAGACATGTCTCCGATGTTTGAGAATCAGCGTGGCTTTTCGTACATCACACATCCCCAGCAAGTTTTCTTTTCTTTTCTTTCCACGGGTCTGGCAGTTTTCGAAAGCGGAACAGTAAAGACAAACCGGTCGGATTTGAACGTGACGGTGTGTTGTAAGCGTGAGGCAGGCTCTGCAGACTTGCCCGGATCTAAAGTGCACTTAGTGTCCTTCATGCCTGGACTGCGCAACAGGCTGCAGAGGACAAGGAGAAAAAACAAACAGACAAACAAAATAAAGCATTTCACCAAGGGAATATTTTCTAGATGCTTTTTAGCAAGCTGTATTTTTTTAAAGAGGGTGAATTCAGGTTTTTGAGTATTTTGGAGTTCTTCTGTCACACGTGTCACTGAAGAATACGACGTTCAGGACTCGAATCCAAGTTGGAAAGCAAACTAGCATAGTGTTAAATTTTGTATAATAATTTATCCCACATATTAATTTTCTTCACTTACATGGCTTATGGCATTGCTCAAAGGTATATTTGTATGCCATTATAAAAGTTTAAGTATTATTATAATAGAAACCTTACTGTTGGAAATATGAGTGCATATCTGTTTTGTTTGTTTTTATATATAAATATTTATTGTTAGTGTCTTTCAGAGTTTTGGACTCTAGAAGCTTCTGTCTTCCCTGATCTTCACATGGTTTATAGAAAGAAAAAAAATGCACTTTTTTTTTCAATTGGAATGAGATCGAGGAAAAAGGCTTTTCAACGACAGAGATAGTCGCGAGCGAAATGCTAGCCTTTAGAAGCAGAGAGAAGAATCCCAGCTGCTTAAGCTAAGCGAGCTTTTTTCTAACCTTTTTACGTAATGTTTTGAGTGAACTGCTGCGTAGCTGTGAAGTCGGACCTAGTAGTTACAGTTACACTCAGTGGGATTTTTCCCCTCTTTTGGTCCATAGAGCTTTTCAAACTGTATACGTGTAGAATGCCATCTCTTTGCATTTTCCAATTCATAAAGGAATTTAATTTGATTGTTTTTTCACCGTGACCGATCTGTTTAATGTGTATATTGTTGTTGTTATTATTATTATTATTATTATTATTATTATGTTCTAAACCTGTACTGGGTGTAGCGTTGAGATTAGGATTTAAGATTCGACGTCACTGTAAACTCGCCCTTACTGTCACACACGAGTTTCAGCTTTGTTTTTCTCCACTGAGTCACAGAGAGAGTCTTTTTTTTTAATAATGTTATTGATCTCGTGAAGACAGAACTCTGACAATTTGTAAAGATCCCCTTTTTTGCACTTTTGTGTTTGAACAGGAATTTAATATGATTCTATTTATAAAGGTATAATGAGGCATATAACGAGGAAAAGGCAAAGATATCTGTACAGTTTTGTCATTAACAGCTAAAACTGTGTGATCCCCGATGCCATAGCGCAGTACCCGTGTGCTGTGCGGGTGTATAACTCGCCGTGTATGTGTCGTTATTACCGTATTGCCTTGCTGCTATGCAAAATTGGCTGTAGGTCAACTGCCAGAGCTAAACCCCTACCCCCAAACAGCTCTTTACCTTCCAGGTGATCGTGTACAGTGCTTCCGCAAAGTACTCAGGAGTTGGTTTGCTAATGTCCAGGCGAACGAGATTTCGCACAGCACACAGAATCCTGTAGATCGTCTTTCACATTTGTGGATGAGAGAACTGGTGAGGTGAACAAAAAGCACCCTGGACGTTGCTTCGTGTTTTTTAGTGCCCTGTCTCTGTCGGGCGTTGCAATGACCAGTGCAGTCACTGCTACAGGCACATGAGAGCATTTTATAGTCATTAAATAGAAATCAGAAGTGATTAATGATCGAATGACTCACATCAGCACACCAGGACACCCAACCCCCCCCCCTCTCTTCTCTAAAATCCTCTCTTTTAAAGGATGCCTGGGCTTTAACCGTTACTAGCGCTTTTAATAAAATATCAAGGACATTCCATGACCTGCTGTAATTGACACACATTTCCAGCAAGCATGTTGTTCCCACCTTTCCTCCTTCTCCTCCACTTCTTTTTCTTCTTCTTCTTAGGCATGACATGCCATGCACTACCTCGTTCACACCGAACTCCAAATTTGCAACATCCCCTCTCAAACATGTGCAACACAATAAAATGTAAGTTCCAACTCTCAAACATCTGGAATCGCAGTGCATGCAGTGGTCACTGCTCACACCCGCAAAGACAGGGACCTCACATTTTTCTTTCCCTAAGTGATTTTGACAGAATTTGCTGTCAGGATTAAAACACGTGAAAGCAACGCAGTCAGAAAATACATTTGAACTCACCCTGCGTATTTACATCGAACACTGAGATCTACAGCGCCATGTAGTAATACATTCGGATTGATAGATTTTCATGGTTTAAATGCGGATTCTATTAAAACATGTCGATTAATAGTGGGTTTTACTGGCTATAAAACAGGCGCATCATGCTTTCGTTCCACTCTTCCTGACCTGAAGCTGTATTGTTTTGAATGCTCAGTACTGTGCCTCGCAGTGTCTGCTGTCAGAGTTCCTTCTAAGTTTCTTCAAACGAATATGTCATTTTATTCATCAGAATGTAATATCTTCATGACTTACTGAATAATAGTAGACGACCTTTGCCCAGTTTCACAGAACACACACACACACACACACACACGCACACAATTCTGGTGAAGTAGAAAGAAGGAAATCTCTGAATAATGTAAACTGCAGCTATGTTTATTGTGTCTCTTTCTGATCCTGAGATTCCCCAAACGCATCCACGCCGAAGCTGATGAAGGCTGTATGTTTGAGCGAGAGTCAGTCTGACCACTTTGTTTAAACGGAAGGTGATCTCAACACTGTGATGCTGTTGGGAAGCTGGGCCCTGACCTGTTGCTTACTTCTACTGATACAGTACATACGCTCTTGCACATGTGTGCATATGACTACTTTGCTTATATTTGTGAATGTCAATAGCAAGAAAAGACAAACTTTTTTTTTTTTTTTTTTTAAATAAAAGGAAACAACAATTTGATACTTAAAGACCTTCTTCTTGCCCTGTTGGCCTGTGCGTTCTCAACAATGAGAGAGATGTGTATTTTCAGGTTTGACAATGTTTTGCATTTCAAGTGTAACATAAATAGTTTTTATCTACTTTGAGTCAGTTGTCATTTCTTGATCAGACATTGTGATTGCTGTGTACATGTAGAAGGTCTTCATAAAAATAAGCAGTAAGAGTAATGCTAGCATGAGGCTTCTCTCAGCTCACTTTCTTCATTGAGAAAACCCGTAACCTTTTGCTCTTAGTGGGAAATTCCCAGCAGCCTCCTCACCGAAATCACCACAAACACAAAGTTTCCAGAGAAACAGGATGTTTCAGTGCAAAGTGTGTGTGTGTGTGTTGTGTGTGTGTGTGTGTGTGTGTGTGTGTGTGGCTGCACAGTGGTGTCGCAGGTGGCTTTGCAGCCTCACTGCTTCAGGGTTCCAGGTTTCATCTTGCGCTGGGGTTAGTGTATGAACGTGTGCCTTGCAGTGGAACAGCGTCCCAGCTGGGGTATACTCCCATGTCATGGCCTGCGTTCAAGAAAGACTCCAGATCAAGATAAAGCTCTTACTGAAAGTGAGTGTGTATATATAGATATTCTTCTGGCACACATAACAAATTATTATGTTGGCATGGAGGTGGTGTCTATCGAATCGTGATCCTTGAAGAACTTTTTGCCTCGTCCCATCCTCCCTGCGCGTGGGGGCAAAATAAACTCACGACCTTTATTACAGCTCCTGTTTTAAACTTCTAAATTATTGCCCTAACAGTGAATATGGATATCTTCAGGTGTGTAGATATTTTTTTCTATGCAGTGCCTGATTTATGAAGGTCACCACACTTTTGTCTGATTTCTTTTGTGTGTTCTTTACCCCATGTTGATGAGTGACTAAGGGAATTTGGCCTCTGTGTCACCTCATATTAATACCTCGGTGAAACAGGAAGTCATGGATTACCACTTCCTAAACACTCAAATGAACTTTTAAAAAAGTAAAATATAAATATGTTTCGGTTACATTTTTTTCACCTGAATTTTTAGGTTTGTAAATAGTTTTTTATTTTTATTTTATTGATTCTTAATTAACCACAAAAATACACTCACTGGTCACTTTAACAGGAATTCACCTTCAGTGATCATTTTGTTCTGGTCATAGTGGCAGTGGACACTGAGCCTATCCCAGGAACACTGGGCACGAGACTGAAATACCCCCCACCCCACACACACACACATCTGTGCCAATCACATACAAACACTCAAGTATGTTGACATTGTGTTTATATTAATAATCACACAATAGTGTTTATTGGTGACTCAAGATCTCTGATAACTGTCCTTTTCAGTTGTGTGCTGTACTAGTTAGGGCTGTGTTGTCTCTTCTTTCCTTACTTTTTATACTAAACAAATATTTAGATTTAAGCACCAAAGGTGGAACCCTATTGTTTTTGTTAGGGTTTTATTTTTTCTTCTTCTTTTAATGATTCTCTGATGAGGAGAGGAAAGACTGCAAGTCATAGAAACACCACGTTCGCCTCACACCTCCAGGTTGGGGGTTCGATTCCCACCGTGGCCCTGTTCAATTCAGTTAAATTCAATTCAATTTTATTTGTATAGCGCTTTTTACAATAGACATTGTCTCAAAGCAGCTTTACAGAAATATATAAATATGTAACTCATGTGTGTGCGGAGTTTGCATGTTCTCCCCGTGCTGTGGGGGTTTCCTCCGGGTACTCTGGTTTCCTCCCCCATTCCAAAGACATGCATGGTAGGCTGATTGGCATGTCCAAAGTGTCCCTAGTGTATGAATGGGGTACACCCCATCCAACGTGTACCCCGCCGTGTGCCTGATGCTCCCTGGGATAGGCTCCAGGTTCCACACGAGCTTGTAGGATAAGCGGTACAGAAAATGGATGGATGGATGGATGGATGTGCAGTATGCCACCCAATACTCAGGCACATGAAAGGACTAACACAGTGGTGGCGCAGTAGCACAAGGTTTTACACTGTGGTCCATATCTCATGAAATAAGTCTTGCAAAAAAACAAGAAGAAGAAGAAGAACCATTTAGCTCTGCCCACTCTAATTTATTACAATTAGTGTAATATGCAAAACCTAGTAAATCGCAAACTAGGATTTTTGATTTATCTTCACAAATTTGGTGTCAAACTACTCAGCAGAGTGGGAAGCTCAATAATGACGAGAAAGATGTTGACATTTGTAAACAATATGGCCACCATACAGTCAGTTCTATTGAGGCAGAGCCTAATTTCCTCAAACGGCTGTAACTTATGATTGCTTGAATGGATTTGCACCAAACCTGAAAGGCTATAATACAATATTACAATATTCTGAGATCATAAGCAATGTTTGGGGCATAGTCATTCATAGGGGCTGAGCTATGGTGATATAACTGTTTCTCAGTAACTACAAGTTACATTGAGCTAAAATTTGTTATGCTGCATCTTTGTGCTAATCTGTACATGATAAACATAGCTGCCATCAGCCACTCAGAATGAAGCAGGCATTTGACAGGATTAACACTGAGCTATTATCACAAAATTTGAACGGTAGGTTCATGTAGGGACCCCCTACTGTCTGATACAATCTCATTCAGATTGGCCAGTGGGGGGCACTATTCATGGTTGTGTGCACAAAACAAGGTGTGCAGTTAAGTCTCTTTTTTAGCTGGATTGTTTTGCTCAGTCCAAACAAAAGTTGGAACATTTAGCTCCACCCACTCAAATTTGTGACAATTTGCATAATATGTGGGATCTACTAAAAATTGGAGGCAGAGTGTGAACCTCAATATTTATCAAAAACCATTTATAAACAATATGGATGCCACATGCCAAACAATTCTTATGAGGTGGAGCCTAAGTTATAATTATTTGCATGGATTTGCAAAAATTTGGGGCATGGCTGGGTTCAGTTCAAATAACTCATATCTGGGCTAATCTCTAGCTGCCTCCACAGTAGGCGAAAAGCAGTACGCCAAAGGAGTAGTATGTCCGAATTCTCAGTATTCATAAACGGTAGGCGAGAAATATCCGGATGACCTCCTGCTTCCGCCTCCATTCTGAACCACTGCACACTGTCCTATCCCATAACGCAATGGGACTGGCGTGGAACAGCTCTCAGAATTAACACTGCATGGTATGTCTGGATTGTATTCAAGCTTACCACTTATACTGATCAGCACACGCCAAGCAGAAAGTACTGAATCGAATGCAGTAGGTACTGTCACAGTATGCGATTTCAGATGCAGCCTCTTAGTTTTGATGATGACGTGATTACTTAAAAAACATGGCTGACAGATTTCAGCACGCATTTAACAGGGTTAATACTGACCTATTGTCATGAAACTTGAATGGTATGTTCAGGTAGAGAACCACTACTATCTGAAGCAGTCTTACTCAAACTGGCCACTGGGGATGCTATACATATTTGTGCACACAGAAACAAGCATATCTCTTGAAAAATACAGTGAACATTCTTTTTGAGATTGTGTCTTTAACTCAAACTCTTTTGAGTTAAAGTGCACCTATTAGAGTTTTTCAAATATTACCTTTCATGTAGTGTGTTATATACGTAGCTGTTTGTGAATGTAAAAAATCTGCAAAGTTTCAAAAATCAATGCGCACGACAAATGGAGTTATCGACTCCCAAAAAAAGGAAGCGATTCTGAACAGCTGAATCGAGTCGTTAGTGATTCCAGACTTTACTTCCTGTACTAACCTACGCAGGTTCGTAACAATAAGCCCCGCCTCTGGTCTTCATCGGCTGCTCGCTGACAGACGGAGCTGAAACACGTTAGGGTAGTGGGCGTTTCCATTTTGAAACACGCTGACAGCAGTAGACCAATCACAACATCTGATCAATCAGAGCAGAGTATGCTCTCTGAAAGGAGGAGTTTACAATGAGTCCTTTAGAACGGATCATTTTGCGATTCGTTTGTGATACTTGGGGGTAATGTAATGCTGCAATTTAAATTATGAGCACATTAAAGTGTTTTTTTGACCTCGGATGTGTGTAAATCTATTGTATGAGCTTGTATTGTATGACCTTTAACACTAAATTAGGCACGTTTCAAAACCATAATAGGTGCGCTTTAAAGGCACAGCTTTTTTTGACCATTTAGCTCCGCCTACAGACATTTTTGATAATTTGCATAATATGCTAAACATACTTTTGCAAATTGGTGCTAGAATTTTTGACCAATGTTCACAATCTTGATGTCAAAACACTCAGGTGAGTGTACATCTCAATAATCATCAAGAATATGTTGACATTTGTAAACAATATGGCTTCCATACATCAATAAGGAGATGGAGACTAATTTAGATCTCTATAATAACTCGTAATTGACTCTATAACTCATAATTTCTTGCATGGTTTCCCATAAATCTTGAAATGCGTAGTAAGCCATGCAGCTCAGTTGGACACTTGTTCATATTTTTTGCACAGAAAAAAACCCTCTAGTATATCTCTGGAAAAATAAGGTTAATAGTGAAATCTTTTTCCTCATATTCTTTTGGCTGAGCACATAAAAATTTGCCTTTTGGATCACACCAACTCAAGTTTATGAAATTTTGCAAAATATTCAAAGTTTTATTTTTCCAAACCAATGCTAGTATTTTGTTCCCAAGATTGGTGGCAAATTACTCAGCAGAGTCTAATATTACAAGGATGAAACAATTCAATTCAATTCAGCTTTATGTGTATAGTGCTTTTAACAGTGGACATTGTCCCAGAGCAGTGGTACAGAAATATATAAATTCAGGATATAGATTTTAAATGTAGGAATTTATCTCTAATGAGCAGCCAGAGGCGACGGTGGTGAGGAAGAAACCTTGAGAGGAACCCGTCTTCATCTGGGTGACACCGGAGAGTGCGATTATAAATAAATACACCCCTTCTATAAATGTGCTAATACTACATGATCAAATAGTGCAGTTGTGTAACCAGGAAAAGTAACCAGTTTTGTTGAACTTCTCCACGGTTCACTGATGGAGAGTTGATCGCAGAACTGTTTGTGGTAGTTGCAGTGCTAGCCATCACAGCATAACTGTTCATATGAACTGAGGTCCAAAGCATCTTTATGATATTTTAAATGGTACCATCCTCAGTAATCTCAATGATCTTTAGGCAGCACCATGTGAGGTCGTCAGCAGCAGCATGTGACTTCCAACTGATGAAGTAGGGCATCAGGATGGATCAGGCAGGTCTGGAGAGCAGAAGGGGTCAGGATCCCTGGAATCTCAGGAGTATCATGTGTAGCTCGACAGAAAGAGAGAGGGAGAGATTATTAGGTATGCTTATTACCCTGTAATGGTTAAGGACAATGTACTTTGCGTGAGTAAAAGCAGGGACTCGGGCAAGACTGGCTATGACAACATAACTGAAAGAGAGAGCCTCACACATGAGGGAGCCCTGGGACATAAGGCGGCCAGCCACTCCACCATCAACAAACCTGGGTGAACGCATGAAAGTGGAGGTTGCGACAACATCTAAACATCCCAGTTCACCACAACACTCTATACCTATGAGCCTCTAGATCTGCTCCTTTACCTAAGAAAAAAACTCTTCACAAAAATCTTGACTAAACAAATACGTTTTAAGCCTAGACTTAAACACTGAGACTGTGTCTGAGTCCCGAACACTAATTGAAAGACTGTTCCATGACTGTGGGGCTCTATAAGAGAAAGCTCTTCCCCCTGCTGTAGCCTTCACTATTCCAGGTACCAACAAATAGCCTGCATCTTTTTATCTAAGTAGGCGTGGCGGATCATAGAAGACCAAAAGTTCACTCAGGTACTGTGGTGCGAGACCGTTTAGTGCTTTATAAGTTAATAATAGTATTTTATAATCAATGTGAGATTTCACTGGGAGCCAGTGCAGTGTGGATAAGATTGGGGTGATGTGGTCGTATCTTCTGGTTCTAGTTAGGACTCTAGCAGCTGCATTCTGGACTAACTGGAGTTTGTTTATGCTCCTACTGGAACATCCAGACAGTAAGGCATTACAGTAATCTAGTCTAGAGGTGACGAAAGCATGAACTAATATTTCTGCATCATGTAGTGACATTATATTTCTTATCTTAGAAATATTTCTGAGATGAAAGAAGACTATCCTAGTAATATTATCTACATGAGCTGCAAATGATAGACTGGAGTCAATAATCACTCCAAGGTCTTTTACTGCTGTACATGATGAAACAGAAAGACCATCCAGAGTAACCATGTGATCAGAAAGATTACTTCTAGCTACACATGGTCCTAGTACAAGTTCTTCTGTTTTATCTGAATGAAGTAAAAGGAAGTTAATAATCATCCAACGTCTAATGTCCTTTACACAGTCCTCAACTTTACTAAGCTGCTGTCTGTCCTCTGGCTTCGCTGAAACATACAGCTGTGTATCATCAGCATAACAGTGGAAGATAATTCCATGTTTACGAATAATTTGACCTAGAGGTAACATATATTGGAACACCAAACTTTACTTCAGTATGCGTGGAGAAGACTCCATTTACAGCTACGAACTGATAACGATCAGTTAAATAAGACCTGAGCCAGGAGAGGACTGTTTAATGCCAACAACATTTTCTAATCTATCAAGGAGAATAGTGTGATCTATAGTATCAAAAGCTGCACTAAGGTAAAGTAACACAAGCAGCGAGACACAACCCTGATCAGAGGTCAGTAGTAGGTCATTTACTACTTTAACCAGTGCTGTCTCTGTGCTATGATGAGGTCTAAATCCTGACTGATCCATTTCATGAATGTTGTTCCTATGTAAGTACGAGCATAGCTGCTGTGTACAACCTTTTCTATTTATCTTGGAGATAAAGGGGAGATTTGATATTGGCCTATAGCTGGACAGTTGACAGGGGTCGAGGTCATGTCTACTAACTAAAAATGTTAAACATATGTCTATAATTACTGTAGAATAAAAAATACACTATATGGCCAAAAGTATGTGGACCCCTGACCATCACATCCATATGTGGTTCTTCCACAAACTGTTGTCACACAGTTGGAAGCACACAATTGTATAGAATGTGTTTGTATGCTGTAGCGTTATAATTTCCCTTCACTGGAACTAAGAGGCTCAAACCTGTTCCAGCATGACGAGCTCCATGAAGACATGGTTTGTTAAGTTTGGAGTGGAAGAACTCGAGTGTCCTGCACAGACCCTTGAGCTCAACCCCACTGAACACCTTTGGGATGAACGCAGACAGACACTGACTGCACCCCAGGCCTCCTGACCCAACATCAGTGCCTGACCTCACTAATGCTCTTATGGCTGAATGAACACAAATTCCCACTGCCAAGCCTTCACAGAAGAGTGGAGCTTATTATAACAGCAAGGAAGCGGGGGGGTTGGGTGGGGGGGGTCAAATGTGGAATGGGATGTTCAATACCCATATGAAAAACACATATGAGTGTTATGGTCAGGTGTCCACATACTTTTGGACCTATAGTGTATATCATGCCATCATATCCATCCATCCATCCATTCTACCGCTTGCTCCTTTTCAGGGTCACGGGGAACCTGGAGCCTATCCCAGGGAGCATCGGGCACAAAGCGGGGTACACCCTGGACAGGGTGCCAGTCCATCACGGGGCACACTCACATACACATACACTACGGACACTTTAGACACGCCAATCAGCCTACCATGCATGTCTTTGGACTGGGGGAGGAAACCAGAGTACCTGGAGGAAACCCCCGCACACACAGGGCCCCGGCGGGACTCGAACCCCCCGACCCTGGAGGTGTGAGGCGAACGTGCTAACCACTAAGCCACCGTGTGCCCATCATATCTGAAATCACAGTTCATGTCATACCTTTCAGATGTAAATGAAGAAGGTCTGCCTTGTAGTGTAGCTAAATTGTTGATTAGAAGGTGGTTAAATATAAGGAGGCAGAGGAGGTGGGATGGGCACACAGTCAGGACATGTTCACCGGCCAGTTCATATCCACTAATTCCACTAACTGATAGTCCTGACATCTCAGAGAAGAGAGATGGACTCCCAGGCAGAAAGCGTTTCCCTTCTTAGACACTGTGAAACTGTGCATTATAGCACTAGTTTGTTTTATCTTCTTTGAATAAATATGACAATGCATTTTGGACACATTTTTTAAATAACATGAGGGTCATTTAAAAAAAAACTTTACAATTTACTTTACTTATTAAACTTTACATTTAATAAGGAGCATTGTCCAGTTTTTAATAGATTGTATGAAGATGAATGAACAAAAGATAAAGCTTAATAAGAGCCTGTAATTTGTAAATTCCTAAAAGAGATTGATGGATGATGTAAAATTTCTGTGCAACTAATCATTGTCATCTCAGTCACCCTCCAACCCCCCCTCCCAGTTTGGGCTGCCATGTGTCTTGTCTTGAACGCACTTTCAGACTGTCCAGTGCACATGTTGTGAAGCGTATAAGCAGCCACAATGATCTACACAGTGATATACACATCATGCAGCCAGCAGTACCATCTTCTCCCTATTCATATCCATGCAGGGATTTCCGGTGTATATTCAAGTTTATTCAAGTTCAAGTTCAAGTGGTAATATGATGAGTGCCATGAGTTCCTGGTAAAAAGGAAAAAACCTAGAACTGTACTCTTGTTATTCTCAGAATGGAGTGAGGAGTCTGTGGCTATCCATATCAAAACCATGTTCCAGTTTTCAGAAAAAGAGGCTACACAAGGTTCTGGACATAGAGGAAGACCTTAGAGTACCTGAATGCAGATACTCTACTATTACTATTACTAGTGGTAGTAGCCGACCTTCCAAAATCTCTCCAAGAACACAGTTATGACTCATCCAGGAAGTCAAAAAAGAACCAAGGACAACATCAAAAGACCTACAGGTCTCTCTTACATCAATAAAGGTTCATGACTCCACTATCAGAAAGACACTGTGCAAAAATGGCTCCATGGAAGTGTGGAAAGGTGAAAATCACTGCTAACCCAGAAGAACATTAAGGCTCATCTGAAATTTGCCAAAACACACCTTGGTGATCCTCAAACCTTTTGGGAGAATGTTCTGTGGATTGATGAGTCGAAAGTGGAACTGTTTGGAAGACAGAGGTCCCGTTACATCTGGTGTAAACCAGACACTGAATTCCACTAAAAGATCATCATAGCTACGGTTGAGCATGGTGGAGGTAGTGTGATGGTGTGGGGATGCTTTGCTGCTTCAGGACCTGGGAAAATTGCAGTAATTGAGGGAAACATGAATTCTTCTCTCTTGTCCGGTCTTCAGTCTGTAAGTTGAAACTCAAGAGCAACTGGATTATGCAGCAAGACAATGATCCAAAGTGTAGGAGTACATCCTAGTCCTAGAACTAAGTGAAAGACTGTTCTCCAGTTATCGGAAGCATTCGGTTGCAGTTATTGCTGCTACAGACGGCACAAACACTTTTAAGTTTAAGGGGGAAATTAGTTTCTCACATTGGTGATAGGTGTTGGATAACTTTTTTACTTCAATAAAAAAATACAATAAGTAAAAACTGTACTGTTTACTCAGGTTGCCTTTGTTGTATTTCATATGAAGAAGATAAATGTCTATTTAGTATGAGATATACACAAAACCAGAAGAAATCAAATACTTTTTCACAGCACTGTATATGGCATAAAAAAACAGTCTGTTAGCACATTAGTACATTGAATTGCAAGCACAGACATTTTTAACTAGTGATTTGCTGTAAAACATTCATCAAAGGTCTTTGACTTGCATAATGCATTCCATTTACATTACTATTCTGCCACTATGCAATGTATAATTTGGCAGTAAATACCACAAAAATGTTCCAAAGTATAAAAATGCTAAAAGATTTTCCTGATATCTCTGATGTTTCTAAGCATAAAACATATAGGACAGTCAGATGAGCATGTGGAGTCAGCATACATTTTCTAGTGATTTAATAATACTAATTCTAAACACATACAAATACTAACCTGCTGAATCAAAAATAATAAGACAACAAAAAAGAAGCAGCAAAATTACTAGGTTGAAATGACAGATTTAAATGAACCAATAGACAAAGTGATAAAGACCATTATATGTTCAAATAAACACAAAACAATACATTTCAACAGCTTCAAACTAAAGGAAAGATTATAATAGATTTAAATACACTCAATATTGAGCAATATACACACCAAATACACACAATATTGTGTCACACTACTCCACTTCTCTCACATGCTCTGTACTGAACTATAATACTATACTATACTATATAATACTATACTATACTATATTATACTATACTATACTATACTTTACTATACTATACTATCTTATACTATACTATACTATACTATACTATACTGTACTATACTTTACTATACTATACTATACTGTATTATACTATACTATACTTTACTATACTATACTATACTATACTGTACTATACTTTACTATACTATACTATACTTTACTATACTATATTATACTATATTATACTATACTATACTATATTATACTATACTTTACTATTCTATACTATACTATACTATATTATACTGTACTATACTACACTTTACTATACTATACTATACTTTACTATACTATATTATACTATACTTTACTATACTATACTATACTATATTATACTATACTATACTATACTATACTATATTATACTGTACTATACTTTACTATACTATATTATACTATACTATACTATACTTTACTATACTACACTTTACTATATTATACTATACTTTACTATACTATGCTATATTATACTGTACTATACTTTACTATACTATATTATGCTATACTTTACTATACTACACTTTACTATATTATACTATACTTTACTATACTATACTATACTATATTATACTGTACTATACTTTACTATACTATATTATACTATACTATACTATACTATACTATATTATACTATACTATACTATACTCTATTATACTTTACTATACTATACTATACTATACTTTACTATACTATACTATATTATACTATACTATACTATACTCAAAGTGTTTTTTTGATTACTCACCTGAATTGAATGGTTTTAATCCACAATTCTATAACTCACATGACTATAGCCATAGCAGAGGTTCTTAGTGTGGGGTCTGTGAAGCATAGCCAGAGGAGCTATGACTGTGAGTGTGTGAGTGTGTGTGTGTGTGTGTGTGTGTGTGTGTGTGTGTGTGTGTGTGTTTTACAGGATTTCCCAATCCCAATAATTATCAATTATGGTCACTTGAATTGAATGGGTTTAAATCAAACATCAATAACTCAAAAACAAGTAGCCTATAAATAATGTCAACTCAGACCTAATGTCTACTGTCAGTGGAAATTTTGGGGATAATAATAATAAGAAAACCACTAACCGAGACAAAAAGGGAGACGAGAGAGAGATGGAGAAACTGGTGCAACGGTGATGACAACTCTGAAGGAACTGGAAGAAGGTAACAGCAAGCGTGAAATAAAGTCTCAAAGTGCTGTGGAAGGATATCAAGCAAAGGCTTGCCAGCCTGCAGACGGGTGAGCACATCCGAAAGCGCAGGAAGCTGTTGGAGGAATCAAAGAATGGGAAGCTAGATACGACCAGGGAGGAGCTGGTAGAATACATCAGAAGGTAGTACAGCGACCCAGAAAGGAATGAGCCATTAGCTTCACCAAGGTACATGGCTCATACAGCCCTACCCGTGTCCCAGTTTAACATCTTGCCTCCCAAGCTCAGCGAAGTCTGAGAGGTCACAAGAAAAGCCAGATCATCAGCAGCTCCACGCCCTACAAGCTCTATAAGAACTGCCCTGCAGTACTGAAGCTGCTGTGGACCCTCATATAAGCTGCCTGGAGAAAGCAATGCATCCCATTGCAGTGGCAAGGAGCAGTGGAGGTATTCATCCCTGAGGAAAAGGACTCGTAAGCTTCGCCTTACTCAACATTGTAGGAAAGATCTTCTTCTCTGTTTTGGCACAGAGAATAACCAACTATCTCCAGGAGAATGTGGACACCAGCTGCCAGAAGGAAGGGGTCCCAGGCTTCCCAGGGTGTGTGGAGCACTCATCTGTGATTTGGGAGCAGATCAAACTGGGCAAGTACAAAAGGAATTATCTGCGCATAGTTTGGCTTGACCTAGTGAATGCGTATGGATCAGTGCCACATTACTTCATCAACTACGCCACTGAATTCTTCCACATGCCTGACAACATCAGGAGCCTGGCCTCCTTTGAGGACCTACAGTTGAGGTTTGCCCTCCAGGACTTCACTACCAGATCACAGCAGTTGGAGGTAGGAATTGCCATGGGATGCTCAATCTTGTTTGTGGTCGCCTTTGAGGTAAAACTCATTGGAGCAAGACAGATGGTGGGAGGAGTCAGATTGCCATCTGGACAGAAACTGCCCCCGGAGAAGCTACATGGATGATGTTACTAGCCTCCTGCCAACAGTGCCATGTACAGCTACGTTGCTAAAAAGCATGAATTAACTAATGTCCTGGGCAAAGGTGAAGATCAAGCCTGCTAAGTATGGAAGTCTCTCGCTCAGGAAAGGGGTTAGGAACTGTGAGAAAAACCCACTGCTGGCTGAACAGTCCATCAAAAGCCTTGGGAAACAGTATACAGCTTAGCTCTCTGATAAGCACATGGGGAAGAGCATGCTGAAACAGCTTTCTGATGATCTGGCAAGGACTGACCAAAGCCAGCTTCCAGGAAAGTACAAGGTGTGGTGCTCCCACACCACACTGCATTAGAGAATAGTGTGCCTGTTGAAATTGTGTGAAATCCCCTTATCCATAGTAAGCAAGATGGATGGGAAAGCCAACTCATTCATCAGAAAGCTGGGCTTGCCACAATGCCCATATGAAACTCTCTTTTTAATGAACATATTACAGCTGCTGCTGCAATCCATCAGAATGGTCTACAAGCAGGAGAAGACCAGGCTAGTGCTGGAGCTGAGGGAGTACACTGACCAGGGAGTGTGACGTACAAATGTCCAGGTCCACACGGGCCACAAGTGGAAAACCCATGCTGAAGTCGATCTGTCAATTAGCAGGTTGCAGCACTAAAGAGAGGAAGGAACTGGTAGTGTCTGAGGTGACAAGAATGGAGGATGAGTGCTAGAAGATCAAGGCTGTAGCACAGGGTCAACAGGAGCCTGCCAATGTTGGAAGGCGCTATTGACAGAAGCATGGCGGACCTGTAGGAAATCCCACAGGCAAGGCTTAGTTTTCTTAGCAGGGCAACATACAACATGCTCCCCTTCCCACTGAACCTGCACCAGTGGTTTGGCCAGGAAGAATACTGCACCCTCTGTAGCAGTCCAAAGCAAGTCTCCTGCACATGTTGTCAGGCCTTAAGCTTGTGCTCTACCAAGGGCACTACAGGTGGCAACACAATGAGCAGATTGGCCGAGGTTCTGCAAGGGGTGTAGACAAGTCATAAACAGAGATCATACTCAACCAGTGTGTCAGCACATCCAATTTGTCAGAGAATGTGGGGGCAATACAAGTGCCACACCAAGAGTTCCATAAAGGTTAGCTCCTTTCACCAAGGACTGGAGAATGAGAGTTGATCTTGGCAGGAAGTTCCAGTTCCCTAGTGAGATCACCAACACAAGTCTCCGCCCTGATGTAGTGATGTGGACCAGTGGCGCCAAGACTAACCTAACTTTCCCATGGGAGGAAGGAATATAAGCTGTCTTTGAGAGGAAGATGCTGAAGTACTCAATCTTGTCGTTGAGTGTAATGAGGCTGGCTGGAGAACCATCATCTACCTGGTAGAAGTAGGATGCCATGGCCTTGTTGGACTATCAACTGTTCGCCACCTGAGGGTTATAGGAGTAACTGGAGCAAACCAGCGGAAGGCGCTAAAAGACCTGGCTGAAGAGGCAGTGAAATGCAACCAGGAGATTTAAAGCGGTTAAAGGAGCCAAACGTTGTTGAGCAGTGGTACCTGGCTGATGACCCTACAGCTGACCTATGCCATATAGAACTGAGGATACATTAACGATGTCAGTGTGGCTTGTTACTGGGAAGGTCTGTATGGGTTTGATTCCATCCATCCATCTTCTACCGCTTACTCCTTTTCAGGGTCACGGGGAACCTGGAGCCTATCCCAGGGAGCATCGGGCACAAGGCGGGGTACACCCTGGACAGGGTGCCAGTCATCGCAGGGCACAATCACATACACACTCACACACCCATTCATACACTACGGACACTTTGGACATGCCAATCAGCCTACCATGCATGTCTGGGGGAGGAAACCGGAGCACCCAGAGGAAACGGGGAGAACATGCACATTCCGCACACACAGGTGGGACTCGAACCCCGGACCCTGGGGGTGTGAGGTGAACGTGCTAACCGTGTGCTCATGGGTTTGATTGTGTTAGGCAAACATTCCTGAGTGGTATTAGGTGTAACAGGAGGAAACAATATGGAACCAGTGGCACTAATCATGTATTAAGAGTACCAGCATGGCTTGCTACAGCCTTAGTCACTGGGGAGGCCTATGTGGCTTTGCCTTTAGGCATGGTGGCAAGGCTGAAGGAAGAGTGGTAATCCTATGGGCAACAGAGGGGGTGTGATAAACAGTAATGCAATAGCAGGTCAACATCTACCTGTGTAATGTGTAATCAATAACAACAACAACAATAATAATAATAATAATAATAATAATAATAATAATAATAATAATAATAATCCAGGGCTCCAACAAATATCCAGAATATTATAGTACACATGAATACTGAGCCTACAATTTAAATCATTGGATTATATTCATAAAATAAATCTTTATTGAGGGGATCAGTTGAATTTAATTTACAGTTAAACCAAGCACTGAAATCTTCCTCAGTAAATCTTTCAACTGTAAAAAGTGAGGTTTTATTTATTTCTTCATAAATAACAAAATAAAAGCTTTCTTTAGCCCAGTTTCCTCAGGGACTGCTTGGATGAAACTGTGTGACAGTGACAGAGAGATGTCCTAAAACGCACCAGCACGATATCTGAGTAAACTTTACATGATAGAAGTTTCTGGAAACGTTGTTGGTTCTAGAGTCTGAGAGTTATACACAGCAGAGTGTGATGATGTTGAGATTGTTTTTCAGTGTTAGTTGTCTGTCGCGCGTGACAAAAGGGGGCTTAAACGTGCCACCATTTTAGCTGTTTAGACCGCAGGAAAGTAACTTCGCGTAAAACTCATCACGTGCGCAGCGGAAGGGTGGGTGCCGCGTGCGTGTGTAAAGCGCACTCGGTAGGGCGCGAGGACGTGCGCGTGTGTTCGCGCAGCTCTTACTTCTATAAAGCAAATTAGCTCGCGAACCTCCGCGACGTGATCCAGCAGCAGCAGCAGCAGCACCTGCAGAGAGGAACGAGGAAGAAACGCTTCTTCAAGACACTTGATTATAATCGATGTCCAAGCTCGCTTTCTGTGGTCTAATCAACTATCCTGAACACACGTGTGCGCGTGCAGATGAAGAAGGCGCTTCGTGTGGGTGACACGGTGCGTAAGGTCTGGAGGATAAGGTTAAATAAGGGACTGTAACTACAGACTGTCCGCGGAATGACCACACTCCCTTCTAGTGAATCGTGCGGAACAAGAGTCACGTGTGTGTGTGTGTCTCTGAAAGTGTGTTTATCTCTCAGTTGGGAAGTGTGTGCGCGCGCAACGTGACACGCTGTCTAAGGTTCGACTGGAGATTTCTGTTGTGTGTGGGAGGTTTATTGTTTGATCAGGAAAGTAAAAGGAACAGGCTTGGTGTGAGTGCAGACTGCTCTGTGCACAGGGAGGAGAGCGGAGTGTGTGTTTGGAGGCGCTAAACACAACCTCTCTCTCTCTCTCTCTCTCTCTCTCTGCGAGGAGGGACGCAAACTCGGAGTAGCTTCCCGGCTGAAACACGCGCTCTCTACTCAGCAGAACCGGACTGGACTTGTGTTTTGGAGATCAGCACCGGTAAGAACACGCATTCCCAGCTTTCTTTTCAGTTCCCTGCGTGTTGCTTGCGCCGTCATGGGCTTGGAAACGGTGTGAAAACGCGGCTTGAAGCTCGCAGAACGTGGTTGTTTTTGCAGAAAATGGCGTCACCGTTTCTCTTGTGTCTGCCTGAGCGTGGCAGCGGGAACGGGGTCCGTTTCGACGAACTAAACTAATCTTTTCTGTCGGTTTTTATCCGGCTGCGCATACCTAATTAGATTGGGCTAAATGCTGCTATCAGACCCGGGCTGCTTGTGAATGTCTTTACTGGACCGGGTAGTGGAGAGGAAGACGCGCAAAGCCGGAAGGGTCACCGGTCCTGTGCGCCAAGCTGCTGCTTGGAAAAGGCGAGCGCCGAGGTGCAAGGCGCAGCGGTGTTTCATGCCTCCGCGCGCGTTGTCGGCTCAGGTGCGATTAAACCGGAGATCTCCAGCCGCTCCGGTGTCGTCCCTCGGTGCTGTTTACTGGGTAACAGGATCTCTGTCTGCACCGCACAGCGCTCTTTTATCGCGGCTCAGCCCGCTTTTACGCCACACTCTCGGCCATGCTGTAGTGTGTAAACAGGCCCTGTGAAATGCAGTTTTTTGCACTTAGCTGTTGCTTTTCATCAACTGCATCTGGTCTTCTGTGATCCAAATCAGAGTGTGTGGGGGCGAGGATACCGCCGTGTAAGAGGTTTTTGGACAGAATAATGAGGAGGGGCTGATGCAAATCGTGCCACTCCATAAATGCTGTGCTGTTCTGTTCTGCAGTTTGGAGTGTGAGTGAAGTTAGCGCCCCAGCGAGCAGTGTGTGGAAGGGCTGAGGGTGAGAGGGGGGTCGGGCGGCTGCGCAACCACGGCGCCGCTGTGCGCGGAACCACAGCTCGGTACTTTTACCCTTCAGAGGAACTTCAGCAGAGGAACTGCAGCAGCGCTACATCGATTTAAAAATAAATCAACAAGTAATTCAGCCTTGTGGACGAGCTGTTGGTGTGTTTGGCCACTGGACCCGCCTCAACAAGTCAGCTAGTTGTGTGTGTGTGTGTGTGTGCGCGCGCATGTGTGCGTCCTCGGAGGACGTGACGAGGAAACGGGAGAAAGCAATGCGCACCGCGTCGCTGATGATTACACCCCGACCCCGTGCATTCACACACAGGACTGTCATCTCAGCAGGGAAGGAAAACACACGTGTAAGTTTTTGGTGTAAGTTGTGCGACTCGGATTGATGGAGTGTGGTGTTGACTAGATGAAGTCTGTCGCGCAGTTGAGTCACTGATACGCGGTTTATTAACGACCAACCCCCGGGGGAAACCGGGAAAGTGTAGTTGTTACACTGTTTCCTCTGTGTGTGTGTGTGTGTGTGTGTGTGTGTGTGTGTGTTGGGGGGGGGGGGGGCAAGTGTGTAACAAACTAGCTAATCAGATAATCAACCTACAGCGCGCGCTGTTGAAACTCACTATCACTTTCACAAAGTTAAAATCCTGCTACAGTGTGTGTGTGTGTGTGTGCGCGCGCCTTTTCTTTTCTAAATGAGTGAAAGCACCACTGTTACTCGGACTTGTTAAGCCCTGTGCTGCAGCTGTTTGATTGTTATTGCTGAAGTCTTCACGAACAGCTCCTCCAGAACTTTACAGGCTCCCTAACGCGCCTGCGCGTCCGGTGCGCGCCCACGTGACCGACCGATGACGTCACGGCTGCGAGGAAAGAGTGTTTATTAAATAGTTATGATGATGTACCTGTACACTGCGACCTGAGAACGTGTTTACTCGTGCTGACCTCTCTGCTTTCTGCTGTATTTCTGCGAAGCACAAGTGTGAGAACATACAATAACTTTTCAATAGCAGTTTATTTCTTTCTTTATGTATTTATTTGCTGAGGAGTGATTTGAAGGCCCAGTAAGAAGTGAGTTTTGGTTATAATGCAGATGTGTTTGTGCATGTAGCTCTTACAACAAACTCTTTTTAAAAATCTCGCATGTTTTGGTTACTTTTCTCCATTGCCACTACCAGAGTTTCCGCTAAGAAATTTTGGTGCAGTCCGCCGTGTCTGGCAATGATGAGGTTTACTGGACAAACTGGAAAAGAATCCAGTCATCTCATTTTGTTGTTGATTTTGCACTGTAATGTTTTGGACTATGGTAAATGGTCTGCACTTGTCTAGTGATTTTTTTTTAACCTTAGTGGTTCTACAAAGTGCTTTCACTGGGTCTCATTCACCCGTTCACACACACACCAATGGAAGCAGAGCTGCCATGCAAGGCGCTAACTTGCCATCGGGAGCAACTTGGGGTTCAGTGTCATGCCCAAGGACACTTTGGCATGTGGAGTCATGTGGGCCGGGAATCGAAACTCCGACCCTACAATTAGTGGACAACCTGCTCTACCACCTGAGTTACAGCCGCTCCACTATGCATAGTATATGCGGTTGTGGCTGCGGGGGTGTGGTCTAACATCAGAGTTTGTGTGTGCTTTCAGTGCCTCCCGTAATGAGAGAGCAAGAGCCGACCATCACAGGGACGCTGTGTGTGTTGTTGAATGGGTCTGCTGAAAAGTAGCAGTGGGAAAAAATCTATTCACTAAACTACCCTGATTTCCCCCCAGATTCAGTGTAATTCATAGGGGCACGGTGGCTTAGGGGTTGGTGTGTTTGCCTCACACCTCCAGGGTTGAGGGTTCGATTTCCGCTGCGGCCCTGTGTGTGTGAAGTTCGCATGTTCTCCCTGTGCTTCGGGGTTTCCTCTGGGTACTCTGGTTTCCTCCCCCAATCCAAACTGTAGTGTGTAATTGTGCCGTGTGATGGATTGGCACCCCGTCCAGGATGTCCCCTGCTCCCTGGGATAGGCTCCAGGTTCCCCACGACCCAGTAAGGATTAGGGATGTCATGAGAACAGATACTTCGGTATCAAGTCAGTACCAACATTCTTAAAACGTGATGGTACTTGTTTTTCTGCAGTAGCGTAGGTACCTTTTATTAATGAAGGTACCGTGTTGCAATTCTTCCGGAACTGAAGGGGGCAGCAAATACACGCAAGTGTTTTAATCGGTCCACAAGTGGTGAAGATGAAAAACGCCAACAAGCACACGGGAAACACTACAGAACTTTAGCTCCGCCCCGACTCGTTGAGAGGAAGAGAGAGGAAAGCTAGCGTTGCTTGCCGATTGTATCGTTCATTTCAAACAAAGCGAGGAAACTCCTGGAATTTGGTGAAGCACCTGAAAGACGGTCCTATATTATGTTTGTTTGAGGCAGCCGCATTGTAGCCGTGAAACCAGCTGACGTTACGCTCCATGTAATGTTTGCGATAGCCAGTTATTTGTTAACGACGCTAACGCATTGCAATGTTATAAACGACCTCCTAATGGTCCACCATGCATCGCCATTCAGCCCGTGTCCTGTCAGCCTAATGTCACTAATAATTATTCACATGTTCATGCTTTTAATAAATCTTTCTGTCCTGCCACCATATCAGTCAATTTAAACTAATGCTTGTATTCAGAGAATAAGGTGTGCGTGTGTGTGCGTGTGTACGTGCATGCCTGCGTTTAGGAGTGCACCTTAGCACTTGTTAGTAGCACATAGCACTGTTTTATTAGTCATTGTCAGACAGTGTTTGATAACTAAAATATCCCTCTCTCTCGCTCTCTCTCTCTCTCTCTCTCTCTCTCTCTCTCTCTCTCTCTCTCTCTCTCTCTCTCTGCCAGTATCAGCCAGAGGAGGATGTCCTCCAGGAGTTTTTAATTTAATTTTTAAATTTTTTTTAAGCACACCTTGGTATCGATTTTGGTATCGAGTATCGTGTACTTTTGGTGGTATCGGTACCGACTACTAGATTTTTTGGTATCGTGACATCCCGAGTAAGGATAAGTGGTACAGATAATGGATGGATATAATTCATATTCAGTTGCTTTATTTTAGTCTTTGTGTATAGATGAGGTGGATAGAAGTCACCGCGTTTATTCCAGAAGAGGGTGATTGTATTTGTTATCTATGAGTATTGCGTGATGTCATATCCCTTTCAAGTGGACTCAAGAGGTTCTGGGAGTCTCCTGCAGATCCATAATGGCTCCCTGATGCCCGCAGATTATATACAATATAGCGGAAATCTTTTTATTTCTTCTTATTTTTTTGAGCATGAGTGAGAGACTAGTAGTAGTAGACAGGCTCTGCAGACATAGAAAGAGCGAGTGACAGAGAGTGACTCCTGATGGGTCTCTTTCTGCTAACTAGACCTATCAATTTTTCTGTGGGTGAAAAATGGTTCATTGTGGGTGAAAAATGGTTCATCCATCAGTTCAGTGTACCTCTGTAGTTCAGCAACACTGTAGTGTCCAAAAAAAAGAAAATACAAAACGCATTACAATACAAACACATTGCTTTGGGAGATAAGAGTATGGTCCCAGCCCAACTGAAAAGCAAAGGTAAAAAAGGAGGGAAACGTGAAAAAACTCAATTGCGCAGACCGAGACCTTATTTAGGAGTGCAGTTGCGAACGTACTTTGTCTAATGTCTACTTTGTGTTTAATATTTTTTAGTTTTGTTTAATTAAATGTTTTATTTTATCTGACATTTTGCATTTTTAACAGTCAAAAATCTGTGTTTAGCAGCTAACGGAAACTCTGGCCACTACCATATTTGTAGCTTCCCTGCGGGTTCTGTGTAATCCTGCGCCGTCCTTTTATTGGTGGGATTTTGGTTTTTTAATCTGAGATTTTGATAAAAAAAAGTCACACTGCCAGAACTTTCTTGTCAGCTGTTTGCAGTTGCAATGGTCAATTGCAGTTGCAATGGTCAGTCTCTGGTGAATCATTATGCGTTCCAAGACCAGTGAAAAAATGTTGGTCATTGGGAACAGTGGTGGTCTGTGATTGGTCGTTGGAACAATGGTGGTCTGTGATTGGTCGTTGGAACAATGGTGGTCTGTGATTGGCCGTTGGGAACAATGGTGGTCTGTGATTGGCCGTTGGGAACAATGGTGGTCTGTGATTGGCCGTTGGGAACAGTGGTGGTCTGTGATTGGCCGTTGGGAACAGTGGTGGTCTGTGATTGGGCGTTGGGAACAATGGTGGTCTGTGATACTCGTGGTTGTGAACACAAAGAAACCCATTCAAAAACGGACTGTTTTTAACGTGCTGGGGGAAAAAACATCCCGGTTGAGAACTCTGACGGTGTCGTATAATGAAGCCTATACTGTATACTGATAAAGACCAGTTAACACTTATTACTGGCTGAGTGTGTAATCCAATCAGATCATAATCTAGACGAGTGTGGGTTTAACAGAGTTAATACACAACGCATAGGAAATGCTAGTATGACACATCGAGTGTGAATATGGTGTTTACATTAAAATCATTTTGCAGCTGTTATGTAGTTGCACATTTGTAGTGTTGGACAGAATGGAAATCTTCTTGCCTTGAAATGATATGAGAAATCTTCAGGGTTACTATAGAGTCACCTTTAAACTGTTATCACGTGTCAAACTCAAAGCCTGCAGAAATACTGAAAGTGGAAAAAAGATACTATTGAAACGGCTCGTAGTACTCAATATTTTCACAACCGACCTGCAGCGTACTGACCCTTCTGCAGCGTAGTACTGACCCTTCTGCAGCGTACTGACCCTTCTGCAGCATAGTACTGACCCTTGTGCAGCATAGTACTGACCCTCTGCAGCGTAGTACTGTCCTTCTGCAGCATACTGTCCTTTCTGCAGCGTACTGACTTTCTGCAGCGTACTGGTGCTTCTGCAGCATACTGACTTTCCTGCAGCGTAGTACTGTCCTTCTGCAGCGTAGTACTGACCCTTCTGCAGCGTACTGACCTTCCTGCAGCGTAGTACTGTCCTTCTGCAGCATAGTACTGACCCTTCTGCAGCATAGTACTGACCCTTCTGCAGCGTACTGACCCTTCTGCAGCGTACCGTCCTTCATGCAGCGTAGGACTGTCCTTCTGCAGCGTAGTACTGACCCTTCTGCAGCGTACTGACCCTTCTGCAGCGTACCGTCCTTCATGCAGCATAGTACTGTCCTTCTGCAGCGTAGTACTGACCCTTCTGCAGCGTACTGACCTTCCTGCAGCGTAGTACTGTCCTTCTGCAGCATAGTACTGGCCCTTCTGCAGCATAGTACTGACCCTTCTGCAGCGTACTGACCTTCCTGCAGCGTAGTACTGTCCTTCTGCAGCATAGTACTGGCCCTTCTGCATCATAGTACTGACCCTTCTGCAGCGTACTGACCCTTCTGCAGCGTACCGTCCTTCATGCAGCGTAGGACTGTCCTTCCTGCAGCGTACTGGCCCTTCTGCAGCATAGTACTGACCCTTCTGCAGCGTACTGACCCTTCTGCAGCATAGTACTGATCCTTCTGCAGCATACTGGCCCTTCTGCAGCGTAGTACTGACCCTTCTGCAGCATAGTACTGACCCTTCTGCAGCATAGTACTGACCCTTCTGCAGCGTACTGACCCTTCTGCAGCGTAGTACTGGCCCTTCTGCAGCGTAGTACTGGCCCTTCTGCAGCATAGTACTGACCCTCCTGCAGCGTACTGGCCCTTCTGCAGCATACTGACCCTTCTGCAGCGTAGTACTGGCCCTTCTGCAGCATAGTACTGACCCTCCTGCAGCGTACTGGCCCTTCTGCAGCGTACTGACCCTTCTGCAGCGTAGTACTGGCCCTTCTGCAGCGTAGTACTGGCCCTTCTGCAGCATAGTACTGACCCTTCTGCAGCGTACTGACCCTTCTGCAGCGTACTGACCCTTCTGCAGCGTACTGTCCTTCATGCAGCGTAGGACTGTCCTTCATGCAGCGTAGGACTGTCCTTCCTGCAGCGTACTGACCCTTCTGCAGCGTACTGTCCTTCCTGCAGCGTACTGACCCTTCTGCAGCGTACTGTCCTTCATGCAGCGTAGGACTGTCCTTCCTGCAGCGTACTGTCCTTCCTGCAGCGTACTGACCCTTCTGCAGCGTACTGTCCTTCCTGCAGCGTACTGACCCTTCTGCAGCGTACTGACCCTTCTGCAGCGTACTGACCCTTCTGCAGCGTACTGTCCTTCATGCAGCGTAGGACTGTCCTTCCTGCAGCGTACTGTCCTTCCTGCAGCGTACTGACCCTTCTGCAGCGTAGCACTGACCCTTCTGCAGCGTAGCACTGGCCCTCCTGCAGCGTAGCACTGGCCCTCCTGCAGCGTAGCACTGGCCCTCCTGCAGCGTAGTACTGACCCTCCTGCAGCGTAGCACTGACCCTCCTGCAGCGCAGTACTGGCCCTCCTGCAGCGTAGTACTGACCCTCCTGCAGCGTAGTACTGACCCTTCTGCAGCGTACTGACCCTTCTGCAGCGTACTGACCCTCCTGCAGCATAGTACTGACCCTCTGCAGCATGCTGAAAGCTTCTCCGTAGTGCACGCACCACTGTACGTCGGCTCACAGGGGCCCACAGTGCTGAAATGCTGTTTAAAATGAGAGATGGCATGATGCCACTTCTTTGATTCCGATACAGATACTGAAACCTTGAGTATCAGCTGATACCGATTCACGGCTGATCTTGCTTTCTTTAAAAACTACAGAGCTCTAAAAAGTTATTTATTTATTTATTTATTTATTTTTTAACTGAGGCACTTCATAGTTAAACTCTTCCACCCAAAAATCAATTACATTTGAAATATAAAGTATAAATATAAGAAAAATCAACCCTAATAGAAGGAAAAACTGTTTTGTGCTGGTATTGGTGCTCTCACTGCTGCATTTGATGCAAGTCAGACTGACATTTAAAAAGGATTCAGAATGTGGTGGTCTTTAGTGTGATTCAGTGACTTCCTCCAAATCCTCAGCTGTATCACTCAGTGTAGAGATCAACAAATATGCTGAAAAAGAAAATGATGGAGCGTGAACATGCGAGACATGGACATGTATGAACTTAACATGCAAGATACAACTATGTGGCACTTAAATCTCTTCCTTATAGTTCTATATTTCCGGCAGTTGGAAAACACATAAGGTGTATTCATTTTTGTTCATTTCATTATTCAGCGTGGTAAGGTAGGGCTGTAGGGCGGTGCTGTAGGGTAGGGCTGTAGGGTGGCACTGTAGGGCGGTAAGGTAGGGCGTGGCTTTAGGGTAGGGCTGTATGGTGCCGCTGTAGGGCAGGTCTGTAGGGCGGGGCTGTACGGCGCTGCTGTAGGGCGGGGCTGTACAGCGCCGCTGTAGGGCGGGGCTGTACGGCGCTGCTGTAGGGCGGGGCTGTACAGCGCCGCTGTAGGGCGGGGCTGCAGGGCGGCAATACAGTGGTGTTCCATTTAAAAACACGGTTTGAAGATCCATCCATACATTTTCTGTACCGTTCATCCTACACAGGGTCTCATGGAGCCTGGAGCTTATCCCGCGGGACCTGTTTGAAGGGACTGTATTTCATTTCTACACAAATACTTTTATGTATATTTATTTTTTATTAATAAAATATTAATATTAATAACAATGAAGGGAGGGGGGGGGGTTTATCCGCACCATTTTATTTACATTTTACAATTCTAAAGATGAAGTCCAAATTTTTTTTTTGATCATCGAATTTTTATTGGAAATTTGCATTTTACATCTTATAACACCCCACCCAACAGCCCCAACAAAACAATCACAGACAAAACCAAAAGAAAGGGGGAAACAAAAAAAATAACAAACAACCAGAGAAACAAACACCCCCCCCCAAAAAAAACCCCAAAAATAAATAAATGAATGAATGAAAGAATAAATAAATAAATAAATTTTAAAAAAGGGGGAAAGATGATTAGTATTTACCGTCTGCCTTTCCTCAATCCACCTCCAGGGTGTGTTCATCACTGAAGTAGGTAATAAATTGTTGCCATTTTCCCAAGAATGAGTCACCCCTGCCTCTGATGTTCTTTTTAAAAAGAAGATTAAGTCTTTAAGCCAGACTGATATAGAGGGGGGTTGTGGAGAGGTCCAAGACAGCAAGAAGTCCAAATTTTTACCACCACATCAGCTGCTTCCAGCCAAAAAAAGGAAACTGAATTGTGTTAAATGTTGGCGTGCAGTAGGGCTGGGTGATATTACAATACGACATTGGTATCGCAACAAATTGTGTTACAGTAAAGCACACTGATGTTATGGATATTGTGATATATATACACACTGTATATAATGTTTTTTTAACAGTAGGAGTCTGATAGGAAGCAGCTGATTTGATGCTAATGTTACTGTTTAATATTTTTTCGCATTTCCAACCTGTTAAATGTTAGTATCTTTTATTAAAATTAGGATTAAAAATGTTATTTATTTACCAATGTCTTGGTGTTAAAACATTTAACATTAAAGTAGTAAAATGTTAAAATGTCCCTCTTTTTTAGTATGATGTGATTTATTTTTGTAGATGTTAAGGGAGCAGCAGTAAGTTAATTTTTATTCGTTACTGGAAGATATGTAGAACATGATAAAAATAATAATAATAATAATAAAAAACAATGGATTAAGCCGTGGCCTTTAGCAGAAGTGTACAATGTCACTCAGAGAACTTGTTTGTAAAACTGACTTCTGGTCTGGAATGAATTTTAAATACACCCTAGAGGCCAGTATAGATCCTAGGGGGCGGTGCATTGTGAACCTGGGTGGATGACAAAGCGTTAAAAAGAAAATTCAAATGTTGAAACACCTGATCTTTGGTGGGGGGGAAGGACTACTCTTTTTTTCTCAATTTCTCAGTTTAAAACAATGCAATGAGTGTTTTTGCTGTTTAACAAACCTAAATAGTCATGTCATATGTATTGTAGAAACGTTTCCAAATATGGTGATATGAAACGTTTGTCTGATCAGCCAGCCCTAGTGAGCACTGGGTGCCATCTTATGTGAGATGTAGGCTATATAATTAGCTTCACATTATCAGCTAATCAGGTTTACTTGTTAAAATTCAGTATTGTCTGTGTAGTTTGTCATTATATTTAGTGAAGCTATAACTTTAAATGTAACGGTTCTGTAGACAAGGTGGTGTGGGTGCATTAGTATAGAATAATGCATTTGTGCTGAGAGAGAGAGAGAGAGAGAGAGATTAGTGCTGCCTCTGAAGCTTATTTTATGTTCAGTCTTGCTAGGAATTTGTTATTAGCATATGTATTATTACACTACTGTTATGTAGCAGGGCTAGATGATGTGTTTAGTAGTTTTTGATCTCTTGCCCAGCTAATCAAGTTAGAACTGGTGTTTGCCTCCATCTAGTGTTCATTTTTTGCCAGGAATCTTGTATTAAGTCTGAAGAATTCATTTATGTGGAGTACCCATGGTGTTCAGACCTGGCCCTTTATACACTCTTCTTCACGGGAAAAAAACCCCCTGAGGACCAGATTGTTTTTTTTTGTAGTCAGGTACTACATGTCCAGAATTTATCCACAAATACGGCTATTTAAAGCCCACATAAAACTCTATTTTCAGTATTCAGTCTGAGTGAGTGGTGTGAAGGAGGGTGTTCGTGAACAGGCACGCCTCCCAGCTGAGCTCATTACACTCAGACTGTGAATTGTTTGCTAATTTGAATAACACTGTCCCAGTCAGGGGTGTGAATGGTGTAGGGATCTGATGTGACGCTCTGTTTTTCTGTGCGTGTGTGTGTGTGTACATTTGCATTCACTACTGATACAGAAATTTACCCAGCTGATGATATTTTTCGCTTTCAAGGACAAAGGGGAGTTTCCTGTGCAGTGAATTAGACACAAGCAGCATAGAGAAAATGTCCGAGTTGAACTCAGTAATCATTACTTTGCTGTGAGTCACTTATCACTGACTGGCTTGTCCAGGTACGTTTCTAGTGTTGTGAACAGAAACAGTAATGTAGCCAACAAAGCCACACTTTAGCTGTTTAACCACCATAACCATCAGGAATGTTTTCATTGGCGTGTTCTAGTATCATTTTCCTCTCAGCGAAGTCGCGTTAGCATTTAGCCTTGCACTGTGTCAATTTTGTTTTCTGCTCTTTTCAGAGGTTCAGCTCAGCAAAGGAAGAACATGGAGGATCTCACAGCTGAGATCCCAAGCAACGAAAAGTCATGCCAGACAGATGATCTGGAGGAAAAATCCACAGTGCTCAGGCCAGAGCATCTCAACCTAATGCCAGGTAAGGAAGGCCTGTTTTTCTCCGCTCTTGGTCAGTAGATCTACAGTGCACTCGAGCAGTTACTGTAGAGCTGTGATTAATGTACTTGTAGAGAACTGAGAATTCAGTTTACAGTGTCAGTGTGCTCTCTTGGAGTACATCTTCACCAGTGACCAGTCTGAATGTGCAGCATGAATTCCAAACTACGTTAAATGCGTTTAATTTCCCAGCTATTCTGTTACCCCATTATCACTGACACAGAGGCAGGGACCCAAGAACTGAAGAACTGACTTGCTTTCTTTCCACCACTCAGCATAAAATAATCATACCAGAGACTGATTGATTAGCATTCTGTGAGGTTGATACCGTTGTCACTTGTCATTAAGCATGACTGGCTGATACTAATTCAGATCAGAGACAGGGCCAGGTACCACAGCCCTTATATACTCAAACAAATGCTATATTTATCTTAACTCAGAAGTGGGAAGTCGGAGCTCGGAGTGACATCATTTTTGACCTCCGTGCTGCAACGTGGGGGAAAAACGTGCACGGTCATCTTTTGTTAGCAACAAGCTAGCCTGCTAACTGTGATGAGTGATGTATATATTTTCCCTCAAAGTGGTGAACGGTATCATCAGTGTTATAGCGTTCACGGGTGAAAATGTGTGTCTGTAGATTGATCTAAAGCTAGTACTTTGTGTATACATTTAAAGGTAAGAAGTGCTGTTGTGTTTTACTGTTCATGTTTTAACGTGACTTGTTGAACTCTGAGGCACTGGGAGTAGAGATGATCACCCCGAGTTCCTCAGTAGGAGTTCCGAATTGAGATGTTTTATTTGTTTTTTTCTGGCAGGAGGTCAGAATTTATGAGTTATGAACATATGAGCGATTAACATTATTCTTCAGGAGGCATGAACTGTTTAGTAGAGCTCGGGAAGGACAACATCTGAAAAGTATTCCCAACTGGAATTCTCATGGAGCAGGTGATTAATAATCAGCAGAATCGCACATCGTCAAGCTCGGCTGGTTATGTAGCGTAATAAATGTTTTCACTTTGGTCAGGATTACTTTAGCTTTCAGACCGCTACTGTGAAATTGCGGTAGCTCATTGTTGGTGTTATGTTCTCCATCTACACTAGTTCTGCTAGCTTGTGATGCTTGCTGTAATTTCTTTTGCGTTGTTTCCCCACGAGGCTCTCTGGTTTTTATATCCTTCGAAAATGGCAGTGGCTTGGTTTGAGAGAGTGAAAAACTGCCAGCATGATGACACGGTTCACTTCAGCATGTTTTTTTTTGTTTTGTTCCATTTCCCCCTCAGTGCATATCATGAGATTAGACTCGCATGTTGTACATCATTGATTGACTCACCGTATTGGACAGATAAAAGACCAAAAATCAGCAGAATCCGATTTACCGCCAATTGATCCTCCCATCCTAAATCAAAACCGTAAATGGTCACTTTTTTCTGTTTTGTCTATTAACGGCAGCGAAGTAAAGAACTTTAGTTGATTAACTTGTAGTGGCAATGAAATGACTCCGCCCCCACAGGTGGTAGGGGTCAGTAACCCTGACCACATTGGTGGGGGTAACAGAGCATGATCTAATGAAATTCTCCTCACATTTGGACAGAAAAACTGAAGCTGTGCTACTCAGCATGATGGAGCAGGAAGATTTGCAGTTCATTACTGCCCCTAGATCCTTACATTTTACATTTATAGCATTTGGCTGATGCCCTTATCCGGAATGTCAGCCAAAAACATATCCTCATGCCAGGACAAGAATAACTACCACTACCCTCACTGCAAAAAATCATATCAAGTACCAAAAAACAGCTCTAATACTGGTAAATTCACCTCAGCTTTCCCTGTTAGATTGTTTTTAATTGTGATTATTTTTTTTTAGAAAGAAGCAAAATAATCTGTCAACAGAATAAGACAATGTAAAGCTTGCAGTGAGTAAATTTGTCTAGAAATAGGTTTAGTGGTCTTATAGTTGTTATATAAAGAGCCCTTTTAACCGTTGTACTGTGGCCATTTAACTGTAGAACGTATAATGCATGTAGGTCATTGCAATTTGGAGCGATCAGGTGATGGGAATCCTGCAGACGCTCCACAAAAGAACACGATCACATGACTAGCTTGCGCTCTCTATAAATTTTAACTCTATTACTCATATTGGGGCTTCTGCTTTTCAGACAGTGCAATTGGATTATATTCATAATTAAGAGTGCTGATATTGCGCATTTTTGCATCACAGTACATCATGTCACAGTGTGTTCTCACACCCTTACAACTTTTCCTTTATACAACATGTCTTCACTTGCTAAGCAAACGCACTGTTCGAGCGGAGTTAATGTGGGACTTGGCTCCAGCACTGTCACCGTGTCAGTGGAAAAACTCTACACAAGTTCACGTTGGCTCAAGTGGGTCAGAGGGGACTTCAGTACATTCCTTTATTGTCTGTGGCACAGAAGGAGACAGCAGAGTTCATGACCCTTACACACAAAAGGTCACACCCCTCCATCCTCCACACAAATACACATACACCTTTCGGCTGTGGAATGCCAAAATATACCAAAGTCAGGACCTGGTAAACTAAAGTTATACTTCAGATACATTACACTGACGTGTACACAAGAGGAGCAAGAATGTTTAATAAATGAAGGAGAATCAATAATCTGTTGTTTAAATGTAGTGATGAAATCTCTCTACTTCCAATCCATGCGGATCTCTCTCTTCTGTAGTCGCTTAAAGAAAGTGACACATGGACACATTTTTCAGCATGCTTTTTATTTTGGCTTTGGGCAGTATTAAAAAAAATGTAACTTCATGTTATAGCCTCTGTGGGTTAGGATTACCCATAAACCCATTCAGTTTTCACTCAGAAGTGTTTTCTTCTCATAATTATAAAGTAGCCTTCATGCAGTGAGTGTAGTTCTGTCTCTCAGGGTGTTGAGCAGGTGATGACCGTGAGAGCTATAAGGTGTGGATCAGTGGAAATTTAAATGTTGTAGATATTTGTTTTGTAGTCAGAAACAGTTTTTGTGTTTTTATGGAAAACACACCCTGGTGCACGATATTTATTTATTTATTTATTTATTTATTTATAAGTTGCCAGAAACACAAGGGAAGGGACATCGAAAGACCAAAATTTCTAAAATTCAGCATAAAACTCAACACGTGAAAACTTTCCAACCAAGTACAACAAACTCATAACTTGCACAAAATATACTTACACAATATATACAGTCTATTCCGAAAGTATTGGGACGGCAAGGCCAATTCTATTGTTTGTGTTATACACTGAAGACGTTTGGGTTTGAGATTAAAAGATGAATATGAGACGATAGATCAGAATTTCAGCTTTCACTTCCTGATATTTACATCTAGATGTGTTAAACAACTTAGAAACATGGCACCTTTGGTTGCAGACCAATTTTTAGGTAAGCAAAAGTATTGGAACAGAGTCTTAATATAAATAACACTTAATATCCCTTGCTTGCAAGAACTGCATCAAGCCTGCAACTTATTGACATCACCAAATTGATGAATTCTTCTTTTGTGATGCTTTCAGTTCAACAACTTGTTTAAACAAACCCGTTTGTTTTGGGGGGGTTTCTCCCTTCAGTCTCCTCTTCAGGAGGTGAAATACTGCTCAACTGGATAAAGGTCTGGTGATTGACTTGGCCAGTCTAAAACCTTCCACTTTCCCCCTGATAAAGTCCTTTGTTGAGTTGGCAGTGTGTTTTGCTGCATGATGAAGTTCCTCCTGGTTCATTTGTATGTGTTTCTCTGTAAATTGGCAGAAAAAAATGTTCCTGTAAACTTGTGAATTCTTGAGAAATGGGTGTGTTCAACCAAAAGGTTCCATGTTCCAAGTTGTTAAACAATTCTGATCTATTGTCTCATATTCATCATTTGATCTCATAACCCAAATGTCTCAAGTGTGTAGCAAAAACAAAAGAATTGGCCTTGCCGTTCCAATACTTTCCAATGGGACTGTACATGACATGTTTGCATTTAAATAAAGTTTGTACCTCATAAATTCTGACCTCAGACTAGGACAAACCAAAGAAAACTCAACGCAGAACATGGGACAGTCTCCTCTACCCCGAGTTCAGCAAGTAACATCAAATCTACTGCTGCTCAGCATGAACAGTAAACAAAGTAGCACCTCTTAGGTTTTGAATGGGTTATACTGTAAATACAAGTATTTACTTTGGATCAATCAACAGACTCTCTTATAAAGTCTATAAAGCTTACTATACAGTTTGTTGAAAGTGGCTAGCTTGTTGCTAACAAAAGACAAACATGAAGGCGTCCATAGTTTTACCCTCACTCTGTAGCTCGAACCCATAGAGGTAGAAAATGACACAGTTCTGAGCTCCGAGTTCCTACTTCTGACTTACCTTGTCAAATGCAGCATTACCGGTGTGGACCTTCCTTTGACATAATTATCGTTGCAGCTAATTAATCCCATGCCACACCTAAATCTAAAGGTGCATTCACACATACGGTAACTCGCAGCGTCAAAGTGACCGGAGACCATTCATTTTCAATGAGATCTGGTGAGTTCCGGCAGCAAGAGCGACAGCGACCATTGGCGACTAGATGTGGGCGTGTCCAGTGACGCATAGGGCTGAGACAGTGGCAGTTATTTACGACCGGAGCTGTGTCGTGGATGGAGGAAGTGAGATTAGTGGTTAGCACGTTCGCCTCACACCTCCAGAGTCCAGGGTTCGATTCCTGCCGGGGCCGTGTGTGTGCGGAGTTTGCATGTTCTCCCCGTGCTGTGGGGGTTTCCTCCAGGTACTCCGGTTTCCTCCCCCAGTCCAAAGACATGCATGGTAGGCTGATTGGCGTGTCTAAAGTGTCCGTAGTGTATGAATGTGTATGTGATTGTGCCCTGCGATGGATTGGCACCCCGTCCAGGGTGTACCCCGCCTTGTGCCCGATGCTCCCTGGGATAGACTCCAGGTTCCCCGTGACTCTGAAGAAGGAGTAAGCGGTAGAAGATGGATGGGTGGATGGATATTTTAGCACTTCCGTCATTGAAACAACTCAATACAGCCTTGTTGTGTCGTGTTGTTGCAATGAGAAACAGCCTGAGGGTGCTGTGGGATACGGTATTGTGATTGCAGAAGGAGAATTAGTGGATAATAAAGAGATGGAGTGAAACACAGTCGCACGAATACTTTTATTTCTTTTACAAGTATAGTATACCATAAGCCTATAAACTTTGAAAGAAATACCAGTAGGATGGTAACTTAAATAATATGTTAACAATCTAAATATTAAATAAAATAAAAAAACGCGGCGGCCTAATACCCCTTATTATTATTATTATTATTATTATTATTATTATTATTATTATTATTATTATACTTGTGTATAAAACTTTGTACTCTGTACTTGTCATAGTGCCCACTCAAGCAGAAACATTAACATGGTATGTGATATGACACCACAGCCCTAGTAACATGACAAAGTTCAGAAAAGTTTAACTTTATGCAAATTTGGAGCGACTCAGTGCAACGACTACCAATGGGAGTGAAGACATTAGAGCGCACGTGATCCGTAGCCACCCGTGCTCACTTGCAGAAGCAGCGCCATTGCAGCAATAGAAAATTAGCTTAGGATCTTAGTGAGTTTAAAGCAAAATAAATAATAAATAAATAATAAAAGAAGTAATAATGAAACATTCACTCTTTGTTACAATTGAGCAAAATCCCAGTGTAGCTCTTATCTTGGGTGAAGTGTCCGGCTTGTCGCTGCTTCGACGCCCGGGAACGAGCAGCACCAAACCAGGAAACATGGAGGCCACGGCCAAAGAGCTGCGGTCCGGCTCCCGGTCACCATCGAGCATATAGTGAATGACACCCTGATGGTGATACTCAGTTATAACAGCTACACTGGGATTTTGTTCGATTGCAACAAAAAGTGAGCTAAGCTAAGCTAATTGGCACTTGCGCAATAGCATCTCGTAGGATATGATGCATATATACACTGGTGAATTTTATATAAGATCGCTCTCTCTCCAGAATGTTTAATTTTACTGGCAAGAAAACTGTTTTGTTGTCAAAAGTGGAATGTTAGTTGCCCCACCCATGTCACTATGGCAACCAGTTGTAGGAACGCCTACTGGCGACTTGCAGCGAGAAAATCGCTTTGTGTGAATGGACCTTAACCCGAGTAACCAAAAATAAAACATTATGCTTCTTTTAATTTTTGAAAAATGAATACTGCAGTTTATGTTTAAAAAAAAAAAAAAAGTGTTCCTCATAAGGACCAGCCAAATGGCAGATATTTCTAAGTTTTTAACCCCCCCCCCCAACCCCACACACACACACACAAACACAGCCCTGTTTGTCTTCTCTCTGATTTTACGCCATCAGGATTGTGTCTGTTCTTCTTTCCACTATTATTAATCTGCTCTCTAATCTAAATTGGACCCTCACTGGGACACCTAACTGTGTTTGTTAATAACAATTCTTCTGCCTGATCCTGGGCACTGAGCTGAGCCAACACTGATCTTTTCTCATGGACATTCATGCATAATCCACATCCAGCTAAACCCATAGTGGAGCTTTATGTGGGCGAATAACAACATGCTGTGGCTGACATGGAGGATTTGCAAAACCTTATTCAGTATTCTGCTACATTTCTTTACAGGATGCCAATGACTTAGATGAGACTGTTTAAAAGATTGTTGCTTGAGTGTGTATAATGTAACTGGTTCCTTTGGATCAGGCCTGCTATTGGCTGCCCAGACTTGCATTATTGGTGCTTTTCTACCGAACATCATGGCAAGGAATTAAATCAGAATTCAGTACTATCAGTGTCCTGTATTGGTTTCCTCTTCAACACGAAGAAGAGTGACATTAGAAAAGCACTATAATAGACTGAACCATATGAAATGTGGAATTCAAATCCAGTTTTCTTTCATAGTGTGACCTATTTCTAAGTGAAGCAGCATATTTGGCCGACCGGCCCAAATGAAGTTTGATGAAGATTGCTGGTGAAAATTGGGCATTCCAGAAACAAACATGGCGTAGCTTCTTTCTGCATAACGAGATCACCTCTGTCATTAGAGCATCGCTGTATCTCTGTTCTTTGAGTGCGCAGGATGCATTTTTGTTCCCCTGAAACTTGACACCTCGGGATAATGCGTGAGCACACGTTTTATTTTTAAATAATGTCTGTCCTGCTGGCTGATGCATGTTTGCTCTGCTTGTTGTTATATAGGTCAGCTTTTGTAAACGGTCTCTGTTAGTGATGTACAAAATACTGATTTAGATCCGTTGTTGAGCTTTTTTTGAAGGCTGCTTCTTTCGGCTCTGGAATTTCACACTGCAGCTAATCGGAGAGTCTTGTTTAGAAGAGTGAAAACCACGGTTGTTTAATAATGCTGGTGACTTTAATGCCGAGACTAAAATTCACACTCTCCCACTGCAAGCATATTTGCCTTTTCACTCTGAAGGTTTTTCAGGGAGAAGGGGTTGTGACATGACCTGATCGGTTCTTATATTTGTATAATTGGTCTTTATAAGTGTACACTGTCAGTAAAAATCAAAAGCACCGCACTTTAGTGGAAGACTATTGACAGAATTATTTTTTTCTTTTGAAATGATTAGTATAAATCAATCAGGCACAGACTGATGAAGGACATGAGCTAACAAAGTTATTTTTAAAAACCTGCCCTGATCTGCCCTTATTTGAATGGTGGTCAGAGTAGTGAAGGGTTAAAGAGCAAATCTAGCAGCCGTTCTTCCTGTGGTGATGCCTCCATGTTTAAACACCGTGTGTGTCACTGACCACTGACTGACTGGCAACGTATTACTGGTGGTGGGTCACCCACAGAACAACACTGTTATTTATTTGTCAGGAGAAGTTATATAGAGGTGTGTGTTTTGGTCATTTACAAAGCCCAGATACATGACTCCATTAATACCGCGCCACTGATCACAACTTTATAAAGCCAGCTGTGTTTGTGTCTTCAGTAAAATTGAATCACAGAAGCCTCATCTGTTCTACAGCACGGGCTGAGTTGGCTCTCTCCTGTCTTTGTTTTCACCATGTATGCATTTACTTATGAGCTGATTCAGCACTGAAAAGAAGTTAAGTGTTAAAAACTCCGATAACCACCACCACTTGAACAAATGCTCATGTTAAACCAGAAATGTGGAAAGCATCCTCAGCTTGTTTTTGGCGTTTTTGTTTAATGCTGATTAAACAAAAAAAAAAATCAACAAATATAGCCATAATCTCTATTACTGAGCATCTCAAGCTGGATATCATTCATTCACTGGAGCCCAAAGCTTCATTTCTAAACATATCAAATGATAAATTATTCATTTTTTACTCAACACCAGGTTCTGCATGCCATGTTCACAAAAAGTAAATAAAGCAATAAACCTATGAAAGTGAAACAAACATGAGCAAAAACATCCTTAAGCAGTTCAGAAACCATGTTCAAATGAAGTTATGTATTAAAACATGTAGATGCCATTGTAGTTGATCCCTAGTACAGTAGAAACAGGATTTTAAAATCCCCCACTGTTTTCTCCAGTTTTTCATTTATAACCTACAGGTGAACCAGACCCCGCCCCCTGGTCTCCAAAACTATACAATTACGATCACTAGTGGCGGGTACAAGGGCGTGTACATGTCAGATAGCTGAGCACAAAGATGTGCAGTGAATAAATCCTGCTCCCTAGCTGAGCCGATATCATGGCGTGGCATTCATGTCTAAAGCCTACACCCAGCATTTTTGTAAATTCAGTGACCAATCAGGTGTGTGTCAGGCTGCAGTGTGCCATATACTCCCTAATTAGGCTCCAGACTCTGGCCATTTCAGGTGCTGATGAATAATATTTAACGCTTCTTGCATGTGAGGCTTTTTTTGTGCCATTTCCTCTTCATTTCAGCACCATGAGCTTTACCTTTTATGAGTTTTATGGGCGACACCAAATGCAAATTGGCGGTACGGTGTTTGTGCCTGGTAATTTATGCGTGACTGGTATTCATCAACATATACACACGAAGTAAGAATTTACACTCAACATTATTAAAGGATTGATAAATGAGCACCATTGGTATTAAATTAGCTGGAGTTGCTCTTTAAACTGGCTATAAGGTGCTTGTGGTAGTACAGTTGATTGATGTGTCCTCCCCATGGTGCAGGAGGTGGTCAGATGGGCTGCCAAGTCTGATTGCAGCTGGGCTATTGAAGAATTCTGACCTTTCTCTCGCTTGTTCTGATCATTTTATACTGTTTACCTGATAGAACAGCAAGACAAGCTTGTGAATTCCTTCTGGAGAATGGTAGCGTTTAGAAGTGGGCTCTAGTGCACTGGACCGACATGCATCAGTTGATAGGATGTGAGTTGTAACAAAAATGTCAGTGTTCCATCCAAGGCATTGTTGGCCCTCAAAAACCTTACAATTTCTTTACAAATAAGGCTTTTGTCTATATTTTGACCACCTCTTTTCAACCACCTAGCTGCTGGCAGCCTCCCAAGAATTACTCTCATACAGTCATAAAACACTTCTAGTGTAAAAAAAGCAAACAAACTCCTAGGTCATGCTGGCCTCAAGCAGGACTACCAGGTTGTAAATCCTACAGCTGCTCCTGCATCAATCTTTCTGCAGAATCTCCTGCTTTATCCTCCATCTGCTGTCTGTCCACCTTTGCTGCACTCGATCAAAATCACACAAAATCAAAAGCCTTATTGACTTTTAGGTGATTTCCAAATCATCAAGGAACATGTTAGAGTAGTTTAGAGAAATGACGGTTAATCGTATTCTCAGTATTGATATTTTTCTGATTATAACTCCTTACGGAAAATAAGGGACTCGACCCCTTCAGTCGTTGACGAGCAAGCTACTTGAGTAGTGTAGTAAATAACACCATGCTGTCTCTGACCATGAACTCCAATCTACAGCAGTGCACACATTCTTGATCATACTAAATCATATGTACATATAATTGTCTCAGACTTGGTGTGATTTTGATTAATATTACCCATGTGTGTGTTTGTGTGGGAAATGGATAGCTTCAGATTTGATAGGTAGATTATCAGGATGGCTGGTTAACACTGTGATGGTTTAAAGTGATTGAATGCTGTGTTCTCTGTGTACACACATCTATCCACAGCAGGAACAGTAGAGAGTAATAGTACACAGGTGCAAACATCTACTGGTTAGCCTTAGAATTTATTTATTTATTTATTTATTTTTGCCTCTTGCTGTGGCGATATGGGAGACACGAGCTTTTCTGATTTAAAAAAAAAAAAAAATTTCAGCTAAAGCAGCACTCAGACCAGACGTGAATAAAATTTTCCTGCTGGAAGAGTGGATTCACAAAAGGGGAAAGGACACGGCACATGAAAAATGCATTTGTTTCTGGTAACACTTACCTTTACTTTGAGTCAGTTTTACTTAGGTGAACTTTGACCTGTGAATTTTCTGACAATCCTCAAAGAGCCAATAGAAAACAAGACAGCAGGACGGTGGTCTGTTCGTTTAGCAAAATAAAAATGTGGGAGCCTTGGTCACACAGGATTTTTTACTTTCTACATTCTTACTGTTGCTTGGTCTGCAAAAAACTAATCGGCTAATGAGTGTGATAGGTGATGCATGTTTATCTAAAAACAGTGAACTGTTTAGTCAGTGGTATAGATTTAACAAGCGAATATGACTGTATGTTGATGGATTTGAACAAAAATACATACAAATATATATATATATATATATATATATATATATATATATATATATATATATATAGCATAACTCATTTAGAGGGAAAATCACCCTGAGTGGGAATTCCAAGTTGAATGGACTCTTTGGTTTTTCCGTTATGGAGTTACATCCTTTAGTCGAATGCAGCACTATTCTATAGCAGGGACAAAAAGGTTCCCAGAGCTATGGCTCATGAATTAATATCAGCCCTAATTTATACAGTGGAAATTTTCCTGAAGTTCTTGCAAAAAAGCCCTGCAGTGGAAATGTGCCTCACAGGATCACCACCTTGTCCAAGATTAATAGTAATGTGAAACTATTGTGTCTGATCATCAATATTAATGATCAGTGTAGCTAGTGCCACACATTTTGTATCAGGCTGCTCCTAGTTTATTTAACTTTCTTTATTGAAAGGTTTTTACTGTTTCTCTCTCTCTCTCTCTCTCTCTCTCTCTCTATTTCAGCATACTCTATAGAGCCAGGAGACCCTCCATTGTTGCAGAGACAGCTGCAGACATCCAGGTCTGGCATTCAGCAGATCATTGAATGTTTTCGCACAGGTACTGTACTTATTATTTCAAATGTGTTTACGTTCATGGCCTTCCAAGAGTTGTGGAAGAAGCAGGGGATAAAGCAAAGTGGATTATGGTTCCGCAGTATTGATCTGCCCATTTGTGCCCTTTTATAGGTACTACACAATTGAAACACATATTACTCAAAGAGGTGGACACAATATTTGAGTGCAAGCTCTGTCGGAGCCTTTTCCGTGGACTTCCTAACCTAATCACACACAAGAAGTTCTACTGCTTTCCGAGGAAGCCAGAATCAGAAGGTCTGTCCTAAAGTCCACACATTTGTATTATATTTTTTGACAGCTTTTTTTATTGAAAAGTAGGTAATTATTTCTGGATTCTGTCACCTGCAGCTCTGTTGAGGATTGTATGAATGGTTCAAATGATGTGATATAATTTATAGTGGAAAGCTATGATATAGAAAGAGTTATTAAGCTGTCTCCTCTCATTTTTGTAGCGCTCTCAGGAAACTGCAGGCAGAGTATAGGCATTAAAGAGCTCCTGGAGGTTACTTATCCCCGGCCCAAACAGGCGGAGCATGTGGTGCGACTGGAGCCCATACCAGGCAACCAGAACGCTGTGTTTCAACATCTGACTACACAGAGTAAAGCAGACATTCACTCTCTCTCCCAAAGCTCCAACCACAGTCTGGGAGACTGGAAACACAGCCAACCAGAGGGCGAAGGGGAAGACCTGGGGGAACATAATACAGGTGAAGAAAGCGAGAACGAGGAAGCGAATGAAGGAGATGGTGAAGCACACACAGACAAAGATGCTCAAGGAGATGAAGATGAGGAGGTACCAGAGGATGCAGGTGAGGAGGAGGAGGTGATTGATGGTGGCATGGATGATGTGAATATCACATGCTGCCTGTGCAGCAAAAACTTCAGTTCATGGCGCAGCGTACGCCGCCACTGCCGTGAAGTGCACAAGCAAAGACTAGAGGAGCTGCACAACTCTACGGAGACTCACACAGTGCCCACCAGCCTGCTGTCTGTGGTGAAGGAGCGCCAAGAACACTCACCAGGGCCCAGTGGAAAATGCTGCCCAGTCTGTTTCAAAACCTTTGCCACCAAAGCGAACGTCCGGCGCCACTTTGATGAGGTGCACCGTGGCCTCCGGCGTGACCTGATTACACTTGATATCTCCACGAAGTCAAGTGATCTGGAAGTCGTGCCTGCTGGGCCCTGTGGCCCTTGCTCTCCTAACCCTAAGATGGTTTCTCCCCTACCCCAGTACAACCTGGCCACCGGCAAGTGCCTCCTGTGCAAGAGGAGCTACAGCACACAGGCACGGCTCAAGAGGCACATGCGTTTTGTTCACAAGATCCTCGCTGGCAAAAGTGCTGTGTCCAGCTCTTCAACTGGCAAAAAAAATCAATCTGAGGAGGGCACTGACACCACGCACGCCCTCAAGAGGCCCCGGGAGGAGGACAAAGGTGAGAAATCTCCAGTGACACGTAAGCCCAAGCTCACTGTGGGCTTTGACTTTAAACAACTCTTCTGCAAGCTGTGTAAGCGGCAGTTCAGCTCACGCCAGAATCTTGCCAAACACATCGAGCTGCACACAGATAACGGCGGTGACATTTTTATTAAGTTCTACCGCTGCCCCCTGTGCCGCTATGAGTCCCGCCGCAAGCGTGATGTGCTGCGTCATGTTGCTGTCGTGCACAAGAAAAACTCTGCCTACCTGGCCAAGATCCTGCCGGGCCTGGAGAGTCGTGCTATAAGGAAGCCTGCTGAAACCGTGCTTGGCACTTCAGTAAAACGTGGCCATCCAAAAATCCCAGATGGCCATCACAAAGGAGACACCACATCATCACACAGCCTGCAGAAGGTCAGCCCTCCGTCTTCCGTGCCCCCTGTAATCCGAAAACAGGATGTTCCACCCCCATCACCACCAGTCACACGCAGGCAAAGTCTTTCTCTTCATACTTCGTCTGTCACGTGCAACCAGACCTCAAACGGAATGTCCAATGGTGAAGAGGCACAGGACAGCACAGAAGTGCGTGTCGCCAAAAACGTCTCGCTACACACATGCGACGTGTGTGGCCATGCCTTTAACAAGAAGGTCTACCTGGAGTCGCATAAGAGGAGCCACCACAACGCAGCCAAGACTGATGGCAGAACAGTGGGCATGAGCACACGCTCAAAGTCCCTTCTTTGGTGAGTGGCAAGGTTCTGCTGTACAGAGGGATGTTGTGATTATACTCTTAGCTGAGGCAGCCTCTCGCATGCTAATTGATCAAGGTATAAAGATCCAAATGGGAGTCTTGTTAAGCGTGGACCAAACTGAAGCTCTGACAGGAACCTAACAGGTGTGTAAATGTGTTCCCAGGGCCAGTCCATCTCTGCTATGCCTCTTGTAGTCAAACTTTAATAAGGGAACTGAGCCAGGCCTTCTACCCAGCAGAAAAAACGATTCTCTCTGTAAAGCCCCAGAAACGAGGGCGTGCCATTTTATATCCTAAAGCTTTAAATGTCTTGTGGTGTTTGACACTGTCGGACCAAGCAGGAGGCAATAGAGGGGTTTTCTTTCAAAAGCAATTAAGTTAGCTCATCCGTGTCCTTGCACACAGCACTTGGTCTAAGTCAGACGTATTCAAACCTTTTCCCCTTCACAGTTTTTTTTTAGCAAACCCCTAACACCCCCACCCCCCATCTAGTCAAGACCGATGTAATGTTTGTACACGTTACTAATGTGAAATGAGGGTAGGGGGTGGGGCTTCTAGGATGGTATAATATTGGAGAGTTCAAGTGTCAATCATTCCAGATTAACATGTCAACTGGCTCATCGGCCATTTTTTGGGGGGTAAAAAACACCACCACAGACATTTGATTATCCGTTGGGTGCTGCAGCTACGAAACAGATGGAGTCACTGTGTTTAACCAGACTTATTGACCATGCTCTGTTGTCCCACATCTGATTTATCTTTCTTTTTTCAGATCTCTTTTGGGGAAACACTGGATTTCTAGCAGCAAGGCAGTAATAAAGAGCTGCTAAATGTCAAACATGAGGAAGAATTGGACCATAGAATAATGCTGCAGTTGTAAATACCTGACTATACTGGTTCATAGCTTTGGTACTTTGATGGACTTATGTAGGTAATAAGTTTGTTTGTTCCCTTTGGCTATCCATCTGTCTAGCCTGCCTAGACTTCTCAGCGAATGTTGTAATTGAACTGTATTAGAGGTGTTAACCACTATTCCAGAGGGGGAAAAAACGTATCTATTCTCCTATTAGACCTGCCTGCAGATATTGATAACTGCAGTGTCTCAATCTCAGCCAAGAAGTGGACAAAAACTACTGTTCCAGGATCCAGTTGTGGTGGATCAGCCCCAGGCCACGTGGGGAAGCTCTGGAGTTAAATGCTGTAGCGGTGGTGCTAATGAGACGTGGACAGTACCTATAACTCATTGGTATTCAATGCAAATATATATTTCCTTTTTATTACTGGAGGGGGGAAAAGACCCACAACCACTGGAATGTTTCATATATTTGTTTGTTTTTGGCCCTTAGACAGCCGTTTTTTTTGTTTGTTTTTTTTTAAATCAAAGGTTCCGAAAGATAAGTCAACAGAAATTCTTTATTAAGACACAAGGATTATATGTGAAATGATTACAGTACATGTCCCACACATTCTTTAATGCTGAAAATTCTACAAGATGCCTGTTGTCCACAGCAACATTATTATTTCCTGCCGAATTGAAATGAGGGATTCGTGATGTTTCAACTGACCTCTTTTGGTTTAATATATTGTTAGTGATGACAATGTTATAGAGCTATACTTTTCTAACATGGGCTAAATGAATATCCAATTACAAACTATTTTTTTCCGTCAATAAAAAAAAATTGGGATATCTAGTCTCAGTGTCTTATTTGCAGCCATATGACAATAGTGTAAAAGGAAAATATAGTGCAACTGTCTTATTTTTGACTTTCAGTATAAAGTAAATTTAAAAGAAAGGCACTCCACGTGTTATGTAATAAATCTTTGTAAGTTGTGAATATTGAAGATTCTGTTTTATACAGAGTAGGGGAGAGAATAAATGCCATGTGGTAGTGTAGTCATTTGGTAGATGCCCTTATCCAGAGTGACTTACATTTATACAACTTTGGTGACTGGGAAGGTCTCTGAAGAACACTGAACTCATTGTCATGTTGATGAAACCAGCTTGAGACGACTTTTGCTTTGTGACATGGTGCATTATCACGCTGGAAGTAGCCATTAGAAGATGGTACATTGTGGCCATGAAGGGATGCACATGATCAGCAACAATGCTCAAATAGGCTGTGGCACTCAAGCCATGATTGATTGGTATTAACAAGCCCAAAGCATGCCAAGAAACATTCCCCACACCATTACACCACCTCCACCAGCCTGGACTGGTGACACAAGGCAGGTTGGGTCCATGGATTCATGCTGTTGGCGCCAAGTTCTCACTCCACCATCTGTGTGCCTCAGCAAAAATCCAGATTCAATAGACCAGGCTACGTTTCTCCAGTCTTCACCTGTCCAGGTTTGGTGAACCTGTGCTCACTGCAGCCTCAGCTTCCTGTTCCTGGCTGACAGAAGAGAAACCTGATGTGGTCTTCAGCTGTTGTAGCCCATCTGCCTCAAGGTTCGACGTGTATTCTGAGATGCTTTTCTGCTCACCATAGTTGTACAGAGTGGTTATCCGAGTTACTTTAGCCTTTCTGTCAGCTCCAACCAGTCTGGCCGTTCTCCGTTGACTTCTCTCACCCACCAGGCAGACCTGCCAGTCACTGGATGTTTTTTCTTTATTGCAGCATCCTGTGTCTAGCGATTGGTGGGTGTGTGTGTGTGTGTGTGTGTGTGTGTGTGTGTGTGTGTGTGTGTGTGTGTGTGTGAGAGAGAGAGAGAGAGAGAGAGAGAGAGAGAGAGAGAGAAAATCCCAGGAGATCAACAGTTCTAGAAATACTAAAACCAGCCTGTCTGGCCTCGACATCTATGCCAGAGTCGAAATCACTGAAATCACATTTTTCCCCATTCTGATGGTTGATGTGAAAATTGTCTGATTGGATAACTATGACTGTGCGGGTATACAGGTGTTTCTATTAAAGTGGACAGTGAGTTTATATTTACTAAAACACCAAATGTCATGCAGTGTGATAGGATAGTATGTGGGGATGGCAAGCGAGTGAGCATGGAATCATAACTGTAGTAAGGAAAGGAAAGATGGTTAGAACGCCATCCCACCCCTTACAGATCTGACCCCACGGGTTCTCCGATTGTTATTTTGGGTTTTAAATTTGAAATAAATAAAATAATATGCAAAATGAATTCGGCCCTGTTCACTCCTCTTATTAACACCGTCTTGAGTGATGATAAGTGTTATGTGGTCAAATGTGTCCCACCTCCGAAGGTGGTTTGAGTGATTGGATCATGTTGCGTCTGCGAGACACACTGGACCCTGTTCCCACTTTTCGTAGCGCTGTCCAGATAGGTGTAATAAATTAGAACAAAATATGTGCCTGAGACTGACTTTCTTTCATTGGGTAGGGCATATATTTTATTGTCCACACACACACACACACACACACACACACACACACACACGCAGAGAGCAACAAGTTCTTTCATTTTTTCAGTGTCTTCACTAGAGGGCACTAAACCCTCACTAAGAACATTCTCCTTCTCTGCACGTCGCCTGCGTTCAGAACGCAATACACACGGAGTAGTGTACACACTGCTTGTTTATGCACACACTTCTCATCTTCGTGCATCGCTTTTTTACTTTTTACTTTTTAGTCTATTAGGCAAGCTTAGTATTCCAAATGTTCCAAATAAAGCAACCTACCTGTACATCACACAGATAGATTAGATCCATGACGTGATCTACTGCGTCTTTGCAGAGACACATTTTCAGTTCTCAACACAAACTGAGTCACGCAAAACACCGCAACAAGCAACATGGCACGCGCGCGCGGTGCATTGCCTTCCACGCGGTTCAGTGGGAAAGTGTTATCATCACAGACATTCCTCAGTAATGTCTGAGTAGTTGGAGAAGACGCTGTCTGAGGTTCGAGAGAGAGGGAGAGAGAGAGAGAGAGAGGGAGGGAGGGAGGGGAAGACCAGTGACAGTCGTGGAGACTGGTTTTGTGATTGGATTGGCGGTCTCGCGCTCAATGCGCTGTTCTCTTCAGCACCAAAGCGCGAGCGCCTTAACGCACCATCAGCAGCATCCAGGAAACTAAACGAGGTAGGGCTGAAGATTTCCCTTACTTGCATTTTACTAACATTATACTTTTGTTAGAAAACACATTTCATAGGCGCGTGAGGTTGCCGTATTGTGTCACGCGCTCTGCGATTCCGAATCAGTGGGAGGGGGATCATTACCCCCCCCCACCCCCTTTTATTTTTTCTTTTCTTTTTCTTTTTCCCCTCCAAAGATATTATATAGAATATTAATATGCAGTGCTATAATAATGTTGCTTTCAGTAATGCCTAAACTGAAGAGCTGTATGTTTATTGATGAGGTGACTTGCTGAGGTCTGCAGTGAAGTTAGAGATGTATAGCAGCTCCCCTAATGATCTTTTTTTAAACTACAGTTTCTAATACCTTCAGTTACAATAGTACTTGCCTTAAATATCATTTAAAAACTATTTTTGCTGTAGCTAATTATTTACAAGGCGCATCCTTGTGAACCGAATGGTTCTTAAGCTGCTACAGCTGACTGTAGTGCCTAGTTGATTTGCTTTCAATCAGAAGAATTAATTAAGTACCAAATGTCCTGATGCTATTTTTTTTTTCTTTAATTGGGTTCTGGTTCTGAAAAAGGTAAGCTTTGGAAACCTAGTCTGGAAGAGCTGTGAGATTGCTGAGAGAGAGAGAGAGAATAATTCAGTGAAGCTATCACTTTCTGCACTTGGATCCCCCAGAGATCAGTCCTGCTGGAGAAAATATAATCAAGTCACCAGAAAAAGATGGCACAGCTTGACACATACCGATACTTGTAAATTAAAAAAAAAAAGAAAAAGAGATGGGACGGTGCCAGGGGAGCTTAATAACTCTTCCATCATTCTGTCACCTCTAACGATCTAAGAGCTTCAATTTTGTGGCCGCCCATCAATTCCGTCTCATTAGCACTAGTGGGTCTGTCTGATTTATTTTGCACTGATGAAGAACAAAACAAAGTCCTAAAAAGTCCTAAATTCCCAAGAGAATCCTTGTACATGTCATTGTGTTTATAATAATGTAAAGCCAGCTGACTGTCATGTATAATGTATGTGACGAATAAAAACATCTTCTTCTGATAATGTCTATTAATCAGTTGGATGTGGGCTACAGGTGAAATACAGATGAGAACATTCAACACGACACATCTTCAATCCAGTGCAGTGCTTTGGGATGTCCTGTCTGGCTGTAATGGGTCCAGAAGTGTTTCAGTCGAGCGACATCAAGGAAAAAGACAATGCAATGTCTGTGATGTCCAGGAGACTGCCTCTTTAGTCTCGACTTCAGAGGACGTCTGAATGCGCTGCAGTTTCAATCTGCAGCTGTGCACATTGATCTTGCATGCATAGTGGCAGGAGAAAAAGGTCAGAATAGTAGTCTTTGCTTCTGTGGTGACTGGGAAAACCCCCACAAAGCCCTCTTTATATGATTCCCAATGAAAAAGTCTCATTGATTTGTGTTGAGGCACCAACCTCAATTTTTATGACATGACTGCACCTATTAAAACTGTGTTGAGACAATCACGATTAAATTGATCTAGGCATCTGCTTCAAGCTCGACATCGAATGGTTGGTAATAAAGATGTCATCGTAAAAGGAAAGAATCACACTCCTAGTGTCTATAGTAGCCTATTCCTTATCATGATTCACCTGAACAGGCAAACAGAAACAGGCTTAAGATTGTGTGCTCTGTGTAACTGTTCAAAAGAGTCTTGAATTTGCATTTGAGCTAACTTAGCTGCTCAGTCAGTGTTTATCTCTTTTGCAGGTTCAGCTGGAGATAGAGCACGAAGCAGAGAAGAAACTGAGGTTTCACATTCCCCCCTAATTTCTTTCTCTTCCGGATTTGCACGTATCCCTCACTTTCTGTCACAACACACGTATTTCAGACATGTGTAGAGCACAAGAAATCCCTGTGGCGACATTCCCGTGACACAGGAGGTTTGGTCTCAGCTTTAAGTATATGGACATGGATCGTCCCACCCATCACCACTGCCATTTTGGTTGAATGATTGGGAATTCTCCTATTCCTCTGTAGTATCACTATGGCATTACAACCCACTAGCCTGAACTGGGCACAATACAAGCTCTTGCTTCTCCTAACGGTTGAGATTTGCTGTTGGTTGTCGTCATTCTCTCAACGCTTGGAGCCTCTACCAATGGAGTATGCCCACTCCATCCGAATAGATGGCGACATCATCCTGGGTGGCCTATTCCCGGTGCATGCCCGTGGTGAACGAGGAGTGCCCTGCGGAGAGCTGAAGAAGGAGAAGGGCATCCATCGACTGGAAGCCATGCTCTTTGCCATCGACCTCATCAACAAGGACCCAGAGCTGCTGCCCAATGTGACCCTTGGTGCTCGCATTCTGGACACCTGCTCCCGGGACACGTATGCCCTTGAGCAGTCACTCACTTTTGTCCAAGCACTCATCGAGCGTGATGGCTCGGATGTACGCTGTGCAAATGGTGACCCCCCTGTCTTTGCCAAGCCTGACAAGATAGTGGGAGTGATTGGAGCATCCGCCAGCTCCGTCTCCATCATGGTGGCCAATATCTTGCGGCTATTCAAGGTAAGTTGTCTGAGGCACTGATACAAAGTTCGATATTGCTGAGGCGTTTGACTGCTGTGATTGTATCTAAATTTTTGTATTTAAATTGTTGCTGGGAATGTATCTACATCTTGAGCATGAGTGCATTGAAGGTCTCACTGGATGTCTCATTATATGCATGGTTATATGGATAAAACCTTTCTGTGCTTCAAAGTAGTTTTTGTGCACTTGTTTGCTGTGTGTCATGAGGATAGGTGGGTGAGAGTTGTAAGGGACACTGCAGCTATTCCTCACAGGCCTTTCATGGGCCGCGTTGATGTGAGTGGCAGACTGCAATAATGCAGGTGGGAGTGTGACACTTCAAGACAGTTGTTGCAGGCTGTTTGTGCCTGAGTGTCTAGTAGGATAGCCATTATTCTTGGCCTTTTTGTTTTGAGATAAACCTGTGTGTTCTGTTCTGTGACACTGAATCTCCCTTTGTTGCTTTTGCATGTCACAATTAACATCATCAATTACAGCTAAAGTTTAATAACGACAGCCAATTTATAGGCATTTAATTATAGATAACAATTCTTCTATGAAAATAGCATACTGGTTGGTAGATACGTAACCCGTGATTAAATGTGTACACTGGGAAAGTCAGATATGTTTTTGACACCACTGAGCTTCAGATATGATGTAGCTTGAACAAAGACATACAGTGGATATAAAAAAAGGTCTACACAGCCCTATTAAAATGGCAGGTGTTTGTGAAGTAAATGAATGACATGACGATAAATCAGTTTTTTCCCACTCTTTCTTGCAAAACATTCTAGAGCCATCAAATTGTGAGGGCGTCTCCTGTGCACGGCCCGTTTCAGGTCACCCCACAGATTTTTAGTTGGATTCAGGTCTGGGCTATAGCTAGGTCATTCAAAAACATTCATCTTCTTTAGATGAAGCCGTTCCTTTGTTGATTTGGACGTATGCTGAAAGGTGAAATTCCTTTTCATCTTCTGATCTTCTGATTACTAGCAGACACCTGAAGGTTTTGCATTAAAATCGACTGCTATTTGTAGATACCCATGATTCCCTCCATCTTGATAAAAGCCCCAGTTCTAGAAGAAGAAAAGCAGCCCTAAAGCGTGATGCTGCCACCGCCACGCTTCACCGCCACGCTTCACCGCCATGCTTCACCGTGGGTATGGTGTTCATTTGGTGATGCTTTTTTCCCACCAAACTAACTTTTTGGATTTATGGAATTATTATACCTTTTGGAATTGGTCTCATTAGACCATAACACATTTTGCCACATGGTTTGGGGTGATTTAGTTGGGCTTATATGTTTTTTGTGAGAAATTGCTTTGGTCTAGCCACTCCACCCCATAGCCCAGACATGTGAAGAATAAGAGAGAATGTCGTCACATGCACAGAGTAATCAGTACTCGTCAGATGTTCTTGCAGCTCCTTTAATGTTGCTGTAGGTCTCTTGGCAGCCTCCCTGGTAAGTTTTTGTCTTGTCCTTTTATTAATTTTGGAGGGACGTCCTGTTCTTGGTGATGTCACTGTAGTGCTCCATTTTCTCCACTTGTTGATGATGGCCTTCACAGTGTTCCATAGTATATCTAATGTTTTGGAAATTCTTTTATACCCCTCTATTGATAACCCTGTACATGCTTTATAAGCTCTTTGAGGACCAGGGCTTCAGCAGTCAGATGAAACCAAGCAGATGTGAAGAAAATCCTACAGAAACAGCTGGTCTTTATTTGGGGTTAATCAGAATAATTTCATTGATGACAGCTGTATGATAATTACTTTTGAACATGAGATTGAATGTAATTGGATCATTCTGAACACAGCCACATCCCCAGTTATAAAAGGTTGTGCACACTTATGCAACCAGGTTATTGTAACTTTTTTATTTGAATCCTATTTGTACCTAAATGTTTATGAGTGCTGTTCACGTAATTTTTATACGTTGTAATTTCACATTGAGGCTGGAAAAAGTTCTGACATGATGCACCTTAGTGTCATTTTTGTACATCACAAAAACCTGGCATTTTAACAGGGGTGTGTAGACATCATTTGTACTCTATATAGTCAATGCATAATGCTGCACGCCCAATTAACAGTGAAACTTTAATGAACAAGGCTCCTCGGTGTTTGACTAAGGTTTATTAGCCGACCCAAATTTGACTGATTAATGTGGACACACTGTACAATATGCTTGCACAACGGTTAATGATGCATGTGACATACCAGCGCATATCTTTTCCCCTAGAAGAATGTCAGCTACCATGACTCACACTGCAGTACTGCAATAACACTACACATGATTTTCATTAGTGTGTGTGTGTGTGTGTGTGTGTGTGTGTGTGTGTGTGTGCGTGCTCACAAACCTATATGTGTTTGTGTATCTGTGTATGGGTATGTAAACGTAGTCTCATTACTCCCAGAAATGAAGTGTTAAAAACAGGATTTATCAGGTAGACAGAGTTACACTGTGATTCTTTATCTTGCACTTCATGTGTCATGATACATGACACACTATAGATGATCAGTCAGTTATCTCTCAAATTAGATGAAAATGTACTATCAATTTGCATGTTAAGTAGTTTTCATACTTGCAGTGTGAAGTGCTTAAGCAGTTGCTTATGTACATATATCACATTGTTTTGCTCTGTAATTGTGTTCTACTTTAATTAGACGTGATTGGCTACTAGCTGTGATGGTGAGATATGATTAAACCAATCAGAATCATGCATTTTCTTAGTTTTATAAGGTAAGATGTCATTTCTGCCATTGTTTAAATGCTAATTTGTTATTTTTAGTGGAAAAAGTATTTTATTTCCTATGCCTAGTAATGTTATTAATATGGCCAGATTAGATGGTCATAAATAATGTCAATCACCCCAAATGCATGAGTATGTCACACTTATAATTATATAGATTATACAGTGATATCATGTAGCATATTTCATCGCTCTCTGAAATTAATTCATGACTACACCACTGCTTGTTAGGCCTGTCCATTGACATAATTATTAATGCTATGCCTGCATTTAAACTTAATCTTAAAACCAATAACCAAAAGGAAACTTTTCAGCTGTCTTAGGTTTTTAATAAATGTTACAGTTAATAAAAAGGGAAAAAAAGAGCAGTTTTCTTTATAGGCACCAGCCAAAAGTCCCCCACGATGTCAAATCTGTCAGATATTCCTGTGCGCGCGCACACACACACACACACACACACACACACACACACACACACAGTGTCTGGTCTTGTTAATATTGTCTTTCTCTACAACATGATTCAGTTACAGTGGAGTACCTTTGTATATATCACCAACACTGTATGTTGTCTTGTGGACCAATGTACAGTACGTACAGTTGCACCAAGGCCTTAGAGAATGGTATTTTGTTCGATTGTGTACTTGTATATGGAATCATATTTATTACGTAACGTCATTAAGTTACGATCTACATAACGTGAACTCTCCTTTCTGACGTTTTTATACTTTACTTTACTTAACTCCCTGTTTCCCTGTCAATCAGTTTCTTCTTGACGTCTTTTTGTTTGCACCAATGGTACTAGTAGACCGGTATCGTCTCTGTTCTGCTGTTTAACTTTGGATTTAACTCAGAATTCAGCTTCCGTTTAAGTACCCTCAGTATGTTTACCACCAAGAATAACCAAAAGTCTCACAAATGTCTTTCTCTTAGCGTTTATCAGATTTCTGTGGTGTGTACTTTACTGAGTTTACATCACCCTTAACTCCATGTATCCCTGTTCCTCATCCTTGCCACTATCACCATTAGCAATATAGACCATCATTTTTTAAAACCTGTTATGACTAAACTAACCTCTCATTAATATACTGCCTTCAGCTTACATCTCTGAATGCAAATCCAACACCTTGGAAAGGTTCATCAGTATGCAGGTGGTATTAATAAAACCTGGGGTTTTGGGTGTCTAGTCAGCACTGTAACACAGTAGTTCTCTGCTTTTTTCCAGCTACACAATTGATCTGTATTCACAAACTAGATGAATTCTATTCTATACAGTAGTTATACATTTCCTCATAATAAAATTTCTTTATTTTCACAACTGACCCCTCCAGTTCCTCGGGATAAAATGTTGAACCACTGAATCCTTGACATCTCATTGTTCTTCTGCCTATTTCTTTGCACTTCACCAGAGGGCATCCTGGTGGAAAGTACTGGTGAGCCAGGGCTACAGGCCATGTCTCTACAAAGACCACGTCCATCCTGAAATATGCGCAGGTATAAGAACAAGCACAGGATCCTTACCTCACACTATGAGCCGACTTGCATGTGCAACTGTTTTTAAAGCATTGAAGGTTTATGTGAAAGCTATGTCTGCTGAGGGAGAATAGTGTGTAGACCCTTAAAAAAAAGCCTGGAATAGGTTGTGTGCTGTAGTGTAGGAATTTAAGCTTAAATGTAATAAGAGTTACTAATCAGTTCCTCACGGATTTCGTGATTTTGTGAGCTCATAAACGAACACAAAATGAAGCAGATTGCCACAATATTCGGAGGAGCTTGCATTTTTTCATAATTGCAGCAGATTTTCAAGGCCGTCTCGTGTGACGTCGTCACAGCGTGCATTCAGTCAAAGCCCATTCATGTGCGTTGAACATGAGTACAGCTGAAAGGTATCAGTTACCAACAAACATCACTCTGAAAGACGGCGATGATTGTGATTTCGCCAATTCAAGTAGTTTTCCGCAAAAAAGCCCAAAAACTCTGCAAGTTGCATCGCAAATTTTGAAATAAAGCATTTCTGGCTGCAACAATCACAACAAAACTCTGCAAAGTCCTGTACAGACTGATTAACATGGGTAGAATTAATAAGTTGAGAGGCTGGTCTCTCCATCCCTGACCACTCAAAGGTCCAAATGACTCCCTCTCATGATGTGCATACATCGTCTATCTAACTGCGAGTAATCATTTGAGACGAACACAGTGATGCTGTACTCGATACACAATGATGCTGTACTCGATAAATATGAAAAGGAGAAAACATACAGAAAGTCACCGGAATTTTATGTAAGATTCAAAGCTTCAACCAGCAATAGTTGCCACTTGGATCCATGTAATGCTACAGCATGTAGTTTTTCAAATAGCCGAGGCCTTTACAAATGGTTTTTATAGAACAGTTCATTAAAAATGAAGTTTCTAACAATGACATGACAGTAGCACTAAACAGATGACATCTGCTGATGGGTGGCAAATAGATTCCAGCCACGTTATTAGTGTTAGCATTTTCACCGAACTGAATATTATGCTTTCATTTTAATAACTCAGTAATAACATGAAAGTTTAAGGGATTATGTTTGTATCTTTTCATTAGGTGAACATATTTTCATCATAAGAGATCACAAAGGCAAAACGACTAAATACGGAAGAAAGAACAAATACAGTCACCTCTGAAAACATTGGAGCCAAAAGACAAATTCTTTTGTTTTTGTGATAGATAGATAGATAGATAGATAGATAGATAGATAGAGAGAGAGAGATAGATCGATAGATAGATAGAGAGAGAGAGAGAGAGAGAGAGAGAGAGAGAGAGAGAAAAATTGGAAATACAATAAAGTTTCAGATCAAAAGATGAATATCAAATGATAGATTAGAATGAGGACCACCTCATTTTTAGGTGAGCAAAAGTATAGGAACAGATAGTCTTAAAGTAAATGAAAGTAAATAACACTTAAAAACATCTGGCTTTTACAGTATGTTCATGTGCATGATGAGTAAACATTGATTCAGGGTTAAAACCTGGGTTGACTGGGAAAGTTGATAACCAGCGTCATGAAACCTATTGACTTCAATTAACCTGGTCATATTTGGTTTTTTTTGGTCAACTCAAAACTTACTCTGCAGCTCTGAGTTTGTTCAAGTCACTTCGTGCAACAGGCCTCTGGGCTCAAATCATGAGTAGACGTTCAGAGATATTAATCGTTTAAACAATCATTCTAACAGGGCACACTTGGGCAACAAGAACCACCTATCAGTCAGAGGTTCCAATATTTTTCATCACTTGAAAAATAGATGGGTTTAAAATGAAAGCTGCCTAAGTTAGCTGTTTCTAAATTGTTTAACAGGTCTAGATGTAAATATCAGGGAATGAAAGCTGGAATACTGATCTATCGTCTCATATTCATGTGCACACCAGTGACAAACCATCATGTGTGCAAGTGAGCATAAACAAAATAAAGCACATTTGAATGCTTTTGTATGACATTTAAAATCGTTTTAATTTAAATATCACCGGTCATTTGTGATGATCTGTTCTTGTGTTGGCATTTTAATGAGGTCCTAATGGATTCTTTTCCCACACAAGGTCAGTTAATTAATGTGTTCTTACATATTATACATTAAAGCAGTAGGCCTATGTTGTCGCAATAGCAGGTTTCCCTTTGCTCACATGATTTTCCTTTCATACACAAAATACATGTACATGCACAAATCTGCCCTGTTTGCACATGGACCTTACCCTCAGAATGATCCTGCTCTTATGCAGATTTGCTTCCGATGTGTATTGCGAGTGTGCACATATGCTCATTTTTATCTTGTTTGCTTGTAAATCTTTTCTGGCACTCAGATTTCCCATTCCTGCTCCAGTTTTTGAATGCAACAGCACTGCTAATGGATGTCAACCAGTCAGAATTGGTTTTTAAACAGGCCAGTATTTAAGCTTGTGTAGACATCTAGCATGCTGACAATAAAAGATTTAGTAACATGGAACAGTTCCCAGATAGATCACACATACATCAGCACAACATGAGTAATTTCTGTCTTTATAACGTTGCACTGACCTTGTTTGCTTCTTGGTAAGATGACAGCACAATGTTGTGTTATGTTTATTTGCTAGTCTCAGCCATAATGTGTGATTTAATCCCATCAGTAATGTAAGACAGCACCGCTTCCTGGGATGATTTATTTGATCTCCATGCTCTCGCCACGTGATAAGCAGATTCAGCTCAAGTGTCCTCCATGCAGCCCCCCGACCCCAAATATATCTCTCAAAGGTAGTTTTCTCTGACTCAATGTGTGTGTGTGTGTTTATATCTTTCTATCTATCTATCTATCTGTGTGTATATATATATATATATATATATATATATATATATATATATATATATATATATACATATAATGAATAAAAAACTGCACATTACTGGATTATTGCAGCCTGATAATGACACCTCATTCCACACCTCCTCATTACACTCCATCAGCTCATTCTGAACTAACACAGTGGACCGGTTTCAAAGCCAAAACTCCACTTGAAAAGAAATTCATGCATATTTACCCTTCTTCTTCTTCTTCTGAAGCTTAGTTGTAAATCCTGTGATACAGTTCAGTTAAAAAGTATAGAACTTGCATCCAATTTTATAACTTGACAAGTCACTTCACTCTGTAGAAGGATAATTAAGAGAGATCTGAAATGATGTCGGCACACTCTAGGGTGATACATCTGTTGGTTGTTCAGACAAGTTAATTTTGTTAACTCAGAGCTAGCTGCTGCTGGCCAAATTTCATTAAAATATTTACACAACTACAGTTAAAAATGAAAATGAAGTCAATAAGAAAACCCACACACAATATGTGAGCCACTCTGACAATCTTGTAGTAGTAGTTCACAATCCCACTGTACAAAATGACATCTTAGCAAGTGAAAATATCTTGAACTTGTTACAGCATTTCAATAAACCAAATATTCAGATTATTTCTAGCTTGAAATGGTCTTGTTCGGTTGGCAGGTAATTTTATGCATTTATTTCTGTGAAGAAGCAAAATGATCTGCCAATAGAATAAGAAACATTAAAGCTTGAAATTAGTAGAAAAATATAGAAATAGATTTAATAGTGTTATGTTTGGTTTATTACAACCTTATTATAGGAACTACTGGATAAAATTGCCTATGTTCAATAAATTTACATTTGCTAAGATGACATTTTTTGGCAGCGAGGAGTCAGGAGTGATGGAGATTTAGCCTTTTTGTCTTGCAGAGAAGAATTTATTTGTTCTCTAGTTTAGGCGCTAGCAAGGGAATGGTGCTCAGTCAAGTTTACTTTGTTGTGGCATTTGTGTGGTTGCCAATTTGTGAAGATGCTTTAGCTAAAGAGATAACAATAGCCAGCTAGTGGATAATTGGTTGTGTCTGTACAGTGGAGAACAGCACAACAAAGTCCTTACGAGTAGATCGCAATAGCATTTTTCGTGTGTGAGAGAAAGAAATGATCAAATTCTACTCCCCAGTACTTCTACCTAACAAATCAATATTTAATTCATTTGGGTTTTGGGCGCATCAGGCATGCCAGGTAATGGAGTCAAAACAACAGGTTATATTTACGCTAGATGTGTGTTTATTTATTATAATGGTAGTTATAAGGGAAGGGAAGGGAAGGGAAAGGAGAAACAACCTGTTCGGTGCTAATGAAACTGAATTATCAGATACAAATTGATTTAAAATAAATTGCTATCTAATACCTTAGAGCTCACGAGAGAGTATAACTCCTCATCCAGATTTATAGTGGTTTAGTCTTGAATGCAGCAGGATTTTGATTTGATTTTTGGTTGAACAGTTTTTTTCTTAGTTTTCTAAGAAAGCACAGAAAATCTGTGTGAGAGAAAAGGGGCATAATATGTATTAAAATAATTACATTTGGGTCTACCTCCATTGTTCCAGAGGTTTGTTTTAATGTATTTTTTATACGCATTGAGTTTCTGTGGTTGTGTGTGTAGGAGAAATGAGAGAGGAGGAAAAGCTTCCTAAAGCTCCCAGCCATCTGCCGATTATGGCTTGGAAAGATGGGTCACAGGTAGACATCCAGCGTAGCAGCTGCTGAGCTTGGTGTTGTGTAAACTGAGGAAAGATGAACGTGAGGAAGAGCGCAGATGGTGCACCTTTTTCCTGTAATCTGTCAGTGGAACTTCTGGTACTCCAACACATGGAATCTCATTAGGAAGACATACACAAACTGTTAAAAAATAAAAAATTCCGAAGTTCTTCACTTAGTGATCTATTACTGCATCCTTAGAGATTCCCAGTTACAGGCTGTGTTTGAAATGGCATGTTTGTACACCGAATACTGCACCTGCACATACTGATTATTGTAGTAGTATGCAGTGCTGTGTAGTATACACAAGCTATTAATATAGCTGTGTATACTGCTATGTTCCCACTGGTGATTTCCTGTCTCTCCTGTGGTGGTACTACACTGTCAATGTCTGTAAACTGTAACAAATAATCACTAAAAGGGAAATTACTCGTCAACTTTTAAGATTACAACTAAATAACATGCTGTTTAATCACTGTTTGTATGAGAAGATTTAAAAATGTGCATGTGAGAAAGCCACATTTTAGTAAATCACCATAAAATGCTGGCACTAAATCTAGTGCTGATATTCAAATCTATTTTTTTTTCCATTCCAAAATCATAGTGCAACTCAAACAGCAGTCCACTATCAACACTGAAAAACACAAACCTTTGCTAAACCTTCACTGCAAAAAATACGCTAGCAAGAGAAGTATATATCAAATGTATGTAGTATTTCCTGTTATAAGATTACAATGAACCAAACAGAAGATGATTAAAGCTGTTTCTACACATTAGAAATGCCTTACATTCTCTTATTCTACTGGCACAAAATATTGCTTCTTTCAAGAAATTATTTGCCAACAGAACAAGACTTGAAAAGCTTGAAATAGTCTTGTTCTGTTGGCCGATAATTTGGCTAATTGTAGTAAATGAGTAAAAATGTCTAGAAATAGGTTTAATATATTTCTATATAAAATACAATTTTATAGCAAACACTAGATAAATGTGACTATATTCAAGATATTTTCAATACGATGCCATTTTTTTTTTTAGCCAAAAAGACTTATTTTAATATAGTCAAAAGTTTCAGCCACACTGTTCATGTAAATAATCTGGATTTTAGCCAAGAATCTCACATATCTGGCTAACTGCTGCCTTTATTCAACCATTAGTCTACCAGCTCCTGCAGGAGTCATAGGAAAAAAAAGAAGAAAAAAAAACCCGATGACATTACACAAAGATGAAGTGTGGCAGCTCCCACAGTCAAGCGGTCAAAGATTTCTGCAAGCAATGGCAAGAGTTTGTCAGATTTTTTCTCTCCGGTCCTCATGCTGACTTATAGAGGCATCTATTTTTTTTTTTTTTATACCTTTGGCGTGAACTGTTCAAAATGCCCCTAAGCAATGGTCTGTGGGTGAGAAACTTTCACTTGCAAATTTCCATGGTGAGGATATCAACCAGTAGCTAACTTCCTGACAGCTTAGTTTCCACTGTAAATCCTTTAAAAATGACTGCTGTAGGAAACGGTCATTTTTTCAGGGCCAAAAAACTACAATACACTGACTTTACAGGTATTATTTATTTATTTATTACCACAAATGCCCAAATCGCTTATTACTTACGTGGTATTCAGAACTATCCACCTTTGACCTTTAAAACAACCAACATCTACATATCATGTACTGAGTCACACAGGCAGTGTTGGCCCAGATGAATAAATCTGGAGTAGGCTACTTGGAAACAATGTCTGCAAGGAGTCCTTTGTGTTTTCATATCATGCACTCATAGTCAAGATCACGTTATGAGCACTTTAACTGGGATTGGAAGAGGCTTGAAGTGTGGTTAGTGATGAGCATCTCATCCACTGCAACTGCAACACACATTTCTGGTGGCATGAGAATCAATTTCTGCTTCATGCAATTTAACTTCCTGTTGAACATTGCATGTATACTCACTCACCTTACACTTATTCAGAAAATCATACTAATACTGGGTAGGACACTTTTTACTCTCAGAACAACCTCAGATCTTCGTGATATGGATTCCACAAGATGCTGGAAACATTTCTTTTGAGATTCTGGTTCATGACAAGATGCAGATCAGCTGCACATTCATGCTCTGATTCATCTCCTGCACTACCACATCCCTCATGCTGGAAGTAGGCATTATAAGATGGGTAAATTGTGGCCATAAAGGAATGCACATGGTCAGCAACAGTACTCAGATACATTGCTGGATTGGTATTAAGAGGCCCAAAGTGTGCCAAGAAAACATTCCCCACACCATTACACCACTTCCACCAGCCTGAACTGTTGACACAAAGCAGGTTGGGTTTGTTGATTCATGCTGTTGACAAAAATTCTAACCCTACCATCTGTGTGTTGCAGCAGAAATCGAGATTCATCAGACCAAGTGACATTTGTCCAATCTTCAGCACACTCTAAAAAATAATACACTGGCTCAACTTTTTAAAAAATTACGGTAATGATTTGCATGCATCTTTGAAAGTAATTTCAACTCAGTCATTATTAAGTAAATGTTAAGAAACTTTTATAGTTCGACTAACCCAATTTGTTTAGTACAGTCAACATGATTTGATTTAACCTCTAAACGTTTAATTAAGTTGAACCAACTTAATATTAATTCCAATGTTTTGGTGATATTAAGTGGTCAAATTACCTAATTTATGCTCATTCTAAGTTCTTCATTTTGCTTCCATTCTACTCAGAAATGACCATGCAAATTGTTACCTTGATTTTTTTTAAGTATAAGTGACTTATTTCACTTTAGTCAGAACAAATAACACAGCAGTTCCAGTTTTATGATGAAACTGGTTTATTATGAAAATCAGCGTCAACTTATGTCCAAATGGTTTGTTAATTGTGAACAGTTTTTATACCATCATCTGTGCACAAAAATGAACATGGCTACTTTTAACAATACTTGGACAAAAAGATCAATAAATTATCCAGGATCCCCAAGAAAACAGAATAATTTTTTCTGTTACTTTTTAAGTACATATCTGGTTTTACTTCCAAACAAACAAATAAATAAATAAATCATGGGAAACGTGAGAAATGAATTTCAACAACTTGTCACGTAATCCACATAATGGAGGTTAGGACGGATTCAAGTGCAGATAAGAGCCTTTATTAAAGAGAGACAGTCAGACAAATCCAATTCATGAGACAAAAGCTTAGTCAAAAACAGTCAATCGGTTAGGCGATCTGCAAACTGGCATAAAACAGGCAAGGCAAAAGCATGTAAAGAGAGACAAGAAACAAGATCCAAGACTATGAAACAAACCGCAGAACAGGATACAAACGCTTGATATGGTGATAACACTCAATACTTCGCAAAGAGTGAATGCCTCGAAAGTCCTTTTAACCTGTGGTGTGATTGTGTGTGCGATTGGATACATGTGTGCATGATTACAATGAAAGTGAGTGTTCTGGGAATTGCAGTCCATGGTGGCCATGTTTGTAGGCTACAGTGCAGGATGGGAAATGTAGTCACTGGTTTGCTGTGATATGACAGAACACCCCCCAAGGGCTCTTTCGAAGCGCCAAAATACACTCCCTCCCCAGTGATCCTGGACCTCTGGGCAAAACGTCTTCACAGCCCCTCAGGTTCCAATGCAGGCATTATCCGACAAGTAGCAGGTTCCTCGAGGAGCCGAGGAGCAGACATGAGGCTGGGGCTGGTTCGGTGGGGTCATTAGGCAAGGCCCGGACTTGGGAAGTTGTGTTGTCAACTTTAGACAGGTGCTTGACTTGGTGGGCCGTCTCATCGGCCTTTCTTGAGTGTGGAGCGACATCCTCAGTGGAGCAGGAAGGTGGAGCGATGTCCATAGAGAAGCCTGGCGTAGTGACTTCTCAGGCAGAGTAGGGAAGCAAAATGGAGCTCTAAGCTTCAATGGCAGTTGGAGAAACTTCCTCAGCTGAAAAAGCAGGTTGAGTGGTGTCCTCAGCTATATAGGAATGCTGAGCAGCATCCTAAGTCCCGCAGAGAGGCTAAGCGTCATTCTCCATCGACTCTGCAGGCTGAACTTGTTAGGCCGTGACATCGGCTTCAGGCATGAGCAGAACTTGGTTGGCCGTGACGTCAGTCTCAAGCGTGAGCATAACTTGGTTTGCCATGTTGTCAGTCTCAAGTATGAGCATAACTCGTTTGGTCATGACGTCAGTCTCAAGCATGAGGAGAACTTGGTTGGCCATTTCACCAGACTCATGTGTATGCAGAGCTTGGTTGGCTGTGTTGTCAGTCTCAAGCATGAGCATAACTTGGTTGGCCATGTCAGCAGACTCGGTCATGGGCAGAACTTGGTTGGCCGTGTCAGCAGACTCGGCCGTGGGCAGAACTTGGTTGGCCGTGTCAGCAGCCTCGGGCATGAGCAGAAATTGGTTGTCCGTGTCAGTGACCTTGGACTGGAACTTGGTGTGGGAGGTTGCCTCGTCGATCTCAGAGTGGAACTAGGCATAGGAGGTCGCCTCATCGATCTCAGAGTGGAACTAGGCGTAGGAGGTCGCCTTGTCGAACTCAGAGTGGAACTTGGCTTGGGAGGTCGCTTCATCGATCTCAGACCGGAACTTGGCATGGAAGGTCACCTCGTCGACCTTTACCTGGAACTTGGTGAGGGAGGTTGCCTCGTCAACCTCAGACAGTAACGTGTCTTGGGAAGCTGTCTCTTCGACCTTGGACAGGAACGTGTCTTGGGAGACCGTCTCTTCGACCTCGGACAGAAACTTAGCTTGAGAGGTCGTCTCTTTGACCTCGAACAGGAACATGGCTTGAGAGGCCGTCTCTTCGACCCTGGACAGGAACTTTGCTTGAGAGGCCATCTCTTCAATCTTGGACAGGAAATTGACTTTATGCTGGAGATCTGGAGATGAGACAACCTCATGGGTCTCGTGCTAGGGTTCTGGGGAGAAGGTCACCATGTTGACCTCCAACTGAGGCTCTGGAGTTGAGATTACCTCATGGGTCTCAAGCTGGAGCTCTGCAGGTGAGACCACCTTGTGGCTCTCAGGTTGGAGCTCTGGAGATGAGGTTGCCATGTTGACCTCTGGCTGGAGCTCTGTAGATGAGACCACCTCTTGGATCTCATGCTGGAGCTTTGTGGAGGAGGTTGCCATGTAGACCTCTGGCTGGAGCTCAGCAGGTGAGACCACCGCATGGGTTGAGACTCACGGTTGGAGCTCTGGGGATGAGGTCACTGCGTTGACTTCTGGCTGGAGCTCTGCAGGTGAGACCACCTTGTAGGTTTCAGGTAGGAGCTCTGGAGATGAGACTGCCACGTTGACCTTTGGCTGGAGCTCTGCAGGTGAGCCCATCTTGTGGGTCTCGGGTTGGAGCTCTGGAGATGAGGTCGCCACATTGACCTCCAGCTGGACCATTGCAGGTAAGACCACCTTGTGGGTCTCAGGTTGCAGCTCTGGAGATGAGGTTGCCACGTTGACCTCTGGCTGGAGCTCTGTGGGTGAGACCACCTTGTGGGTCTCAGGTTGGAGCTCTGGAGATGAGGTCACCATACTGACCTCCGGCTGGAGCCCTGCCGCTGAGACCACCTCGTGGGTCTCAGGTTGGAGCTTTGGAGATGAGGTCACCACATTGACCATTGGCTGGAGCTCTGCAGGTGAGACCACCTCGTGGGTCTCAGGTTGGAGCTCGGGGGCAGAGGTCACCACGTTGACCTCTGGCTGGAGCTCTGCGGGTGAGACCACCTTTGGGTCTCAGGTTGGAGCTCTGGAGAGGAGGTTGCCATGTTGACCTCCAGCTGGAGCTCTGCGGGTGAGACCACCTTGTGGGTCTCAGGTTGGAGCTCTGGAGATGAGGTCGCCATGTTGACGTCCAGCTGGAGCTCTGCGGGTGAGACCACCTCGTGGGTCTCAGGCTGGAGCTTTGGAGATGAGGTCACCACATTGACTATCGGCTGGAGCTCTGCAGGTGAGACCACCTCGTGGGTCTCAGGTTGGAGCTCGGGGGCAGAGGTCACCACATTGACCTAGGTGGTGAATGGCAGGGCAGGATTATCTGCAGGGCTGACCCCCCCAAAAGATGTTTCAGTTCAGCCTTGGATTCTGGACTCTATCATGAATAGTCCCACAAACTGAGTTACATTTTCAAGTCCACTGGCTCCAGTGGTCACTAGAAGCTGCGCCCACTGGCAGGCTAGGCTGAAGAACCGGGACAACATGAACCTTATCCATTGATTCTCATCAGGCTTGGGGTCTGCTAGGCTCGCAAAATAGAACTGGCAGTCAACAAGAAAATATTCCAGATAGCCAAAAACCCCATCATACAGATCCAGGAGATCTATGCCAGTCCACTGGGGAAACTGGATCAAATCCAAAGCTGGGACGATTTGCTTGGTTTCCCTAGCGTGACGTCTCCTCCATCTTCTTTTTGCATCAATGGTGAGGTGAAGTATTCTGTCATGTAATCCAAGTAATGCAGGTTAGGACGGATGAAAGTGCAGATAAGAGCCTGTATTAAAGAGAGACAAGCAGACTAATCCAAATCATGAGACAAAAGCGTAATCAAAAAACAAGCAATGGGTCAGGCGATCTGCAAACGGGCATAAAACAGGCAAGGCAAAAGCATGTAATGAGAAACAAGATCAAAGACTATGAACCAAACTGCAGAACAGGGCACAAAAGCTTGGTATGGTGGTAACAATACTTCACAAAGAGGGAATGCCTAAAAAGTCCTTTTAAACTTTGATTGTGTGATTGTGTGTGAGATTGGATGTGTGTGCGTGATTAGAATGAAAGTGAATGTTCTGGGAATTGGGGTCCATGGCGGCCATGATTGTAGGCCGCAGTGCAGGATGGGAAATGTAGTCACTGGTTTGCTGTGATATGACACAACATACACACAATTGCCAGATTTTTGGGTCCACCTCGCTAAAACTACAAGTTTCTTTTTTTTTTTTTTAAATATTCTTGCAAATTCTAAAATTTAAAAGTGATCACATAATACTGACGCGCTTCTGTTTAATCCACCCTATTTATTTCAGTAAGGGAAAACTAAATATTAAAAACATCTTAGTACCACACAATACAGTTCAGTATCCTAAACTACAGCCTCCAAAAAGACCACAAAGTTGAACTAACAGCCCTGCAAAATTGTCTCAGAAAACAACATTGTAACATTCATGCAACTGTCAACAGTACAGCTGCTGTATGTGTATGCACAGCAAATATCTTTTGAAACACCTCAAAATTATTTTTCAGTTCTTTTGGGTAGCTGAGGTTGAGTGCATATATCAACCCCAATAGAAGGGCACATCCAGGTCTTGCAGGACCTCTGTTCCCTCAATAACAATCCTTGCGCTGGCTGGGTCAGAATTTGTGGCACCTCTAGTTATGATAATCTTCATTACTTCATTTGTAATATCCACATCGTCCTAAGTAGGTCAGAATCAATGTCAGTGTTTTAAGTCATATTTAAAATCTGAGTAATATAAAGTACAGTGTGTCTGAACGTAAGTGTCTGATTTACCTACCAAGTGCTCTTTAAAGCGATCTTCCTCCTTTTCTCTGAGATACAACAAATGTTATTCCTAAGTAGGTACGAGCATATCTGCTGTGCTACAACATTTTCTAAGATCTTGGAGATAAAGGGGAGATTTGATATAGGTCTATAGCTGGAAAATTAATCAGGGGTTTAATAACCACTAGTTTTAATCATTTAGATACATAGCCAGTGCTAAGGGAAGAATTTATTATTTTTTAGAAGGGGTTTGATTACTTCTGGAATAATCTGTTTAAAGAAACATGTAGGTATGGGATCTAGTATACACATTGATGATTTTGATGAGTTCAGTCTCTCGAAGGGAAGTAAAACATTCTAATCTTTGATGTGATATTATTATATATATATTATTATGTACAGGGTTAGTCATAAGACTGTCTGGTTTTAAATTAATAGTCTGAATTTTTATATTTTTTATATTTTAAATTTAATAATTTTGCCAGTGAAAAAAATAATGAAATCCTTGATGCTATATAGTGATAGTGTGCAAGTTTCTGTGGTGGTTTTATTCCTAGTTATTTTTGCTACAGTATTGAATAAGAATCCAGGATCATTTTTGTTATCTCCTATTAAGGTGGAGAGAGAGACTGATCTAGCATCACTAAGAGATTTTCTATAGTTCAGTAGGCTCTCCTTCCATGCTGTTTGAAATATTACCAATTTTGTTTGACCCCATTTATGTTTTAATTGTCGAGTGGTCTGTTTTAAGGTACGTGTTTGATCGTTATACCAGAGTGCTATGTTTTTCTCTCTAATTATTTTTCTTTTAAGTGGAGCTACCTTATCTAGTGTGTAACAGAACATTAACTCTAAGCATTCAATCACCTGATCAAGTTCTTTGGGATCAGACAGTGATCCAATCATAGCTGATATTGCTGGGAGGTTATGGATAAAACTCTGTGCAGTAGATGACGTGAATGTACGTTTGATGAGACAACATGGCAAGGTGCATATATTATGATCAATACGCAATTTAAAGGAGATGAGATAACGGTCTGAGACAACTTCAGACTGCGGAAATGTGATTATATTTTCTATATTTAATCCAAATGTTAAGGTGAGATTTATTTCCCTGTTTAATATTTTGTATAAGAGTTTTAAATGTTTATGTTAGATTAGGCTAATTGATGTCATGAGTCATTTATATTTCAATATAATTGTGTTGAGTATGAGAAGTAGTGCTGTGGCGCTAGTGCGAGTGACGCACTGAGTTCATGTTGGAGTCGGGGTACATGCCCAAGAGAGAGCACAAAAGTTAGTTAGTCAGTGACCCAGTGAGGGAATGAATCTCTGACAATAAAGTCAGTATAAGCTTTATTTCTAAGTGTGTATGCCTGCATTATTCGAACCCGTTTAGAGATTGGACCTTCACAAGTTCTCCTTAACCTCTCTTACATTAATATAAGGTCGAGAGTGTGACCACCACTATGAGTGGGTCCTATTACATTCTGATTGACCCCAACTGAATATAGAATGGACAGATCTGCTGTTCTCAGAGGGTCTTCTGGGTTATCAAAATGAATAATAAATTTGCCAACAATTAAAGCTTTGTCTAGAGAAACAACCAGGTTCGAGATAAAATCCGCAAATTCACCAAGGAATTCAGAATATGAATTAGGTTACTGAAAATTTCTAGATTTTTGTTTAGCTCTGGGAACAGACACAGTCTAGATGTTGTGGAACCTAGGTGACGACTCAGTGCAGTTAGCAGACGGTCGGTTTAGCCTGCTTTTCTGCTCCCTGGCCTCGGCTCCAGATTGTCACAGATTAACTAGGCCTGTTCTGAGACTATGTGCTATGCTGCAAGAAATTAGAGTAGCACCTTCCTGAGTGGGATGGATACTGTCCTGTCCTAACAGGCCAGCCTTGCCCTCAGAACCACTCCAATAATGTATAAAGCCCACATTGTTTTCGGAGGACCACCTGCTATCACATCCAGCAGACACTGAGCATGTTTGTATTCATTACAAATTGTGTTTCTGACCATCTGTCAAATTTATGTCTGATATTCACTCTCCGGAGGCACTGAACCAGCACAGCACCTCTCAACTAACTCAACATCACCTACTAGAAAAAAGTTAATTTTCTATTTATAATGTTACATTTACTCATACCTCTAGCAGCATGTTCTTTATACGCTGAATATTCATTTTTGCAGCCCCTCCTTTTGAGGACAGCAAGGACATTATTTCTGGGGAGTACTGGTCCAGTTTTGCCATGAACGTTGTCTCCAGGTTAACAGTGGTGATCTTTCTGAATTCTTTGTTTATCTGTTTTAAAATAAGGCACAAATAAAACAGGCACAATTTGTTAATGTAGAAAGTGTACTATTATAGCACATACTACAATCTATTTCATGAAAAAATATTTACTTGAGCATCAAAAAGAGCAGGCCATCTGTCTTTTAAGTCATTGACTGGTGGTGCTTGATTGACAACTTCCTGCCTGCGAATCAAGAATGTCTTTGCCATGTTTTCACTGATGATGACCCAATCAATGTTCCTCTTCTTTACTTCATTAAGCGGCTCCACTCTTTCATGTTCCAAACTTCCTTTGGTTTCTGCTTGTGGTTGAGGGAGTAAATAGTTCAACACTGCCTTTCTTGGATTTTTGATATTTTTTGCAGGTGCTTTTTCATGTGCTTACTTCTTTTTGAGAGATTGAAACTGAGAGGGCTTGGATGCCCTGAGCTTCATGTGAACTCTCACATGAAGCTCAGGGCATCCAAGCCCTCTCAGTTTCAATCTATAGTTGCCCATTTTATATTTAAGTCTTTGTTGCCATCTGTAGCATCCATTATACCAGGGCAGTGGTAGCTCAGTGCTTAAGATGTTGGACTACTGATCAGAAGGTCTTAAGTTCAAATCCCAGCACTGCCAAGCTTCCACTGCTGGGAAGGCCTTGAGCAAGGCCCTTAACCCTCAACTGCTCAGTTGTATAAATGAGATTAATGTAAGTTGCTCATGGCGTGTCTTCCAAATGCCATAAATGTAAATGTAAATATATGAACCTGGTTCTTTAAGGCAAGGATACTTCTGGAATCAGTGCCTCAGCAACATCAGACAACTGTGAACTTGTTGGGTAGGCAGCATACTGAAAGTTGCTTTCAGACAGTTTCTCAAAGATGTCTGGAAGGATTGTGGTAAAGTTGAGTTGAATTCCATCCTTCTTGAAAGCTTCATTTCCTGAGGCAAGCACAAGTTCTGTGTCATAAGCAAAGTGAGGTACTGGAAATTCAGTAGGCCACCGCTGCGAACGCTGAGTCTTTTATTCAGGTGATGAAAGAATCAGTGTATCCTGTGATCCAGAAGAGCAACTGCTAGAAGGATGGATGGAGGTCCCTGAAGTATGGACCGAGGGTGCTGAGGTATGGATGGAGGCGTCTGATGCACTTTCAATGGAACTGTCCACTTCGGTAAAGGTCAGAGTAAGTTCAACAATGTCACTTGTTGAGCTAAGAGAAAAATATTTCTCTCCAAATTCAAGTTGGGATGTCTCTCTCACTATAGACTCAAGTTCACCCACAATCCCAGGGATTCCATAAGGCAAGTCCAGTTTACCAATGTCATGGTCCTGAAGAATGATCCAAAGTTTTGCTGGATGAAACATTAGTCTGCAAGAAAAATCAGAATACACTGTCACATCACATTCAATATCTGAGGGGAATTATTAACACTGATAATTACTTAAATTATAAGCTTTGACTTTGCTCTATTAAGTAGCATGCAGAAAGAAATTATCTTTCATATTACAATGACATTTTTAATCAACAAACTCACACTAAGTCATAAGTTTGTGTCAACACATTTTTGTCCAAAAGTAGACTTCTACAGACCCCAGTCTCTTCTTGCAGTGATAATCAGCATGGTCTGGCTTCAAAAGCCATTCAAGAGTACTGGCAAGGCAAGACACTAATATTGCCTAAGTATAGAGTCAACATTCACATTTTGAACTGTAAAAATATTAAAGCAATAGAAGTTAGACATATTAGCAAGCAAAATAAAAGCTATAGCACATCAGAGGAGTTCTGACTGAAGCATCGAAGCAATTATCTCACTGTTTGAAGTAACAAGTGAAAATTATTATTTGTGCTCGGGTGTAGGGCGAGAACATTAATGTAGAAGCCTCATCATTTTCATTTCATATTTATGGAGAGGATGATGCCATTATTGATTATGCCTTTTATGAGGTCTTGTGGGTTAAGCCAAAAAATGACAAGGTGTAATGACTACTTTGTCCTCTATGGTAAATAAATGTAGGACTTCTGGGTCACCATACGCTTTCCTGCAACTGTGTATGCTACCATTGGGAAGATGTCGGACAGCTCAATAACTTTAACACTTTGTATATTTTCAAGCTCATAGCTTGAACATCTAAAATGTTCAATATACCGGGCATTTAAACATTTCACAATGAAGCCAACATTCCCATTAACAACAGCTATCTGAATCAACTCCACAAAATATGGCAGACCACCTGTTGAACCATGTGCCAAGATCATTCCAGTGGAGTAACTGGTGCCACTGTAACCTACTGTGTTTGCCATCTGGACAAACGACTCACCAGGGAATTTTGTTTCCAGTGCTTTCTTAATGTCTTCCCTCAGCACAGTCAAATCCACCATTGACAGTTGTGTAACCAAGATGGTTGGCCAATCTGACTGCCATGTAGATGGTATGAAAGCATTAAGTGATACTTCACAGCAAGAGACAACCGAATGTTTCGGAAGCTGCAGGTAGGCCTGACCACACGCATAAAAAAGCTTATATTCAGCTTCAAAGTACATAGTTCACAAAGACACAAGTGGACCAAAAGCTTTTATCAGCTGTGGGAAGTGCTCTAGAAAATGATGCTTCAGAATGAGTCTTTCCTGAGGGAAAGCCTCCAGGAATCTGTGCCGATGCTCAGAAAACTTGCTGTCAAGGAAACAGATAGTTGAGTCTGTATGAACAGAAGAAAGGACGAGTTCAACTATATCCTTAAGGTTCAGAAGGACTAGCCATGTTGGTTCACTCTGTGGTATTCTTTCTCCAGCTATCAAGGGAAAGAGGCGAAGCAAAGCCCAATTTTCATGGGCATTTCCACCAACAATTCTTCTTGCAGCAAAATTCAGTGGAACTGGTAGTGGTGCATCTGGATTATCTGACCATTTGTATGGGAACTCTTTAATTAATTAATTAATTTAGTTTATTGAGTGTGAAATATTTACCTTAAATTAAAGCATTTAGCCACAGTACTAACTCTAAAGGTACAATACCTTCAAAGAGATCATGTAGCAAATCAGGTGGGTTGCCAGATAGAACATGAAAATGTTTTAGTTTTTCAGTCAGTGGGAATTGTCTCTTTACTCCATAACAATGAGACTCACTTTCATCTCTCTGTGCTGCCGGAACATGCTGCCTCTTGTATTATCTTTGGACAAAATGCCCCTGTTCTACCTTCACTTACTTGAAACTGGGATCTTTCTCCAAGATAGAACCTGCAGACGTGTACTTGAGAAGCTCTCCACAAATCCTGTGGGCACCAAGGTTATCTGCAACAACACAATACACAGTACCTTGGACTTTGTTATGCCTAACAAAGGAATGTAACGTCCTTCCTCTTATATTTTGGCAAGAACTTTTAGCAGTGGTTCTAACACAACGCTATAGTCAAACTGTTTTATATCATCAGCCTCACAGAGAATGGCTAGGTAAATTGATGTCAGCGAGGATCTGAGCAAAGGTGGCACATTAGCTAAAAGCCAATACACGGCAGTAATTTTGTGTTTTTTTCTTGACGTGCCAAGTGGATTGCACTCTTCAAAATCATCCACATTCAGAATAAGAGAAATGGCTGGATTCTTTTCTGATAGCAATTTATTGTTTTTAAAATTTTTGCTACCATGAAATGACTTGTACTGTAAAACTCGAATTTCCGAACTCCTGTCTGCTTCACAAGCTGTGTGTGAGCAAATCCTGGATCTCTTTTTTCTTCAAAACCTCATGTAAGGACTTCAAAATAGGTACATATCGGAAACTTCTCTGCTCCCTGGCACTGAGCAAATACTATATGGGTTCCACCATGGAAAAATGCTCCTTGAAATATTCTCTTCTTTTGTAGGAGGTGGAAAGAGGGCCATTACTCCTTAGAGCTAATGTAATTGGGTTGCACTCACACAGGTTTGTCACCATCTCTGAGATGATTAAATCATCAACCTCACAATTACACTTCTGTACGCATGACTGTAAAATATCTTTTAAAATAGGTCTTCCACTAACTCATTCATACACATTTGTGGTTCATTAAATGTGCTTTGCAATTTCAGCAGCAGGTGGGATATATTTTTCTCAATTAAGATAGGCAATTCTCTAATTTCTTCATCTTCTGGATCTTCACTCGCTGCTCTCTGACGATCGCCCCCTGCCATTAAAGGATTGACATACCTCTGCAAAAGCTCAGGCTTGAAGTCATCTAGTGAGTGAGGAGTGTGTTTCTGGCTCCAATGAGAGGCAAATGTTCCATGAATGTTTGTTTTGAAAGAACAATTTTCAGAAACACAAGAAACAGTTGACATTTTTTAAATGATGACCAATGTGCTTAAAGTATTCTCTTTCTGTGGAGATAGTGTTTAAAGAGCAGCATGGACATTTAAAAGACAGGAGTTCTGTGTGTGTCACTGTTGCATGGGTCGAATAGCTTCTTGACAGATGGGTTCACAGGCTGTCCCATGTTTTAAATGAGCAACAACACTGCCAATAAAGACAAGGGAGATATTCTCCACCATGGCCATGTCTAAGTCTATAATGCTTTAAGAAATAATTTTTTCTTGCCATTTCAAATTTGCTAATTTTACAGATCCAATTAATTTTCAAAAACTAATCAAAGTTTTACAAGTATTACTTCAACTTAAATTTTAGGTGATTCAGAGCTGTAGTGTGTCACGATTTCCCCTCGCGCTACGCGCTGGAGCACACAGCGCTCTCCGAAGCTTGAAGCGTGAGCACGCGCTGCAGGTTCACATATGACACTGACTTTGTTATTTTTGACATGTGTGTTTTGTTATGGTTTATGTTCTGTCTCCGCCCATGTATTGTCATTGGTTGTTTCCCTTACGTGGCATCATTGTTCTCAGCTGTTTTGTGTTTCAACCCTGATTATGTTCGTTATTTAAACCCCGCGTGTGTCTATGTTCAGTGTGAAGTATTATGTGAGTGTTACCACTGTACCAAGCCTTTATATTTTGTTCCTTGTGTTTTGTTTCATGGTTTTTGATCTGGCTTCCAGTTTCTCATTTCATGCTTTGCCTTGCCAGTTTGATGCCTGTTTGCCGATCGCCTGACCCTTTGCCTGTTTTGACCACGCTTGTGTTAGACGATTTGGATTTGTCTTCCTATATCTCTCATAATAAAGCACTTTACTGCAATTGCATCCGTCTCAAGCCTCCATTACGTGACATTGTGCTTACAGCTAGTCCAGCATCAGTCTTACAGTAATCTATAACATACAATAATATAGAACTTATGTTGCCTATGATGCTGCATTTTTAATATCGAAGCTGAAAAACAAGAGAAAATCAGTTTGCAAAAAAGGCACAGAAATGGGCTTTTATCTTGTGCTTAAAAGGGCAAACTACGATGCAAGAAAAATTCAGACATTTTAAACATATGATCTGACAGTGAAACCTTGTGAAATAAAAGATTTTAAACAAATTTTACATTGTATTAATATTGTAGTCTTAAATGTTGCTGACTAATGAATCTTTCCAAACTGTGGACAAAAAAATGTAAAATTACGGAGAAAGAAAGCAATTATAGACCCATTTTAATGATTATAAATTAAAAGAAATGTGCAGCTGCCCAACTATCAAACATTATGCAGCAGACTGAAATATGAAAAATATGAAAAAAAAAAACCCCTCAAATGTTGTAAAGTCAAATAAAAAAAAAACACTCAAGGTTTACAAGATGGGTCAATTATACTAACTTAAGCATCAGCACAGCAGATAAAAATGGCGTGCACACACATTAGTATATTATCATGCGTTAAGTAATGTGATTAAATTAACTAGCTGGTGGCTTTTGTAGCCTGCGTTTACAGACTTGGACACAGAATGTTCTTTAGCTGTGGCACAATGAACTTTTAACCTCAAACAAAAACAACGTGCATCGATTTAAAAGGAAATATACACATGCAGTTGTTTGCCAAAGCAAGTCTTCATCAACCCAGTACAAACTTTAAATTCGCACGACGCTATACATGTTCAGTCAAGTAACGTCATTTAGCTACTGTAAAACAAAACATAAAAAAGTCTATTTTGAAGACACTAGCTAGCTAAAAGTCTTTAGAATTGCTGAATTAGCTTAGGGCAAGCTGTAATTTCAGTTTTGGTGTCATGTGACAACGATTTCGTGCACTGTAGCTGGTAGCTGCTGCAATTAAAACAAAGCAAAAATAGTTGATCACTAATAAGCCTTAAATGAAAATGCAAACAACATGTTTCTCCCGCTCCTAGTGGCAGTTCTGCTCTGGCAGCAAGACAAGTCCGATCAAATTCAGCCTTTACTCAGCTTTCACAGGATGCTCAGTAGATATACAGGTTTCACTAACTTAATACTTCTCTGTTGTTACGTGAAGGTAAAACTGTTTATTGAAAATCCATATATAATTAATTAAGACAGTATTCTTTATTTTCATTTTGACAGACTTCTAAAATGAGTTATCAACTCACTAATACAAGTACCTAACAAACTTCGTTTTATTCTGAAAATGTTCTTTAGTTTAAGCTTTAATCACTAACCCCATGAATCATTTCTTAGAGTGGAATAGTTTCTGTGAACCTGTGCCACCGTAGCCAAGGTGGTCTTCTGCAGTCAATCTGCCTCGAGGACCAATTTGTTGTGCATTCTGAGATGCTTTTCTGCATGTCATGGTTGTAAAGAATTTTTTTTTTTTTAGTTACAATAGCCTTCCTGTCAGGTTTCAGTCTGGCCAGTCTCCTCTACCCTTTCTTTGCTGCTAACTGAATGTTTTTTGTTTCACCATTCTGCACCATTTGCACCATTCTGTATAAACTCCAGAGAATGTTTTGCATGAAAATCTTTCAGCAGGAAATCAGCAGTTTCTGAAATACTCAAAAACCGTGAAATATGCCATGGTCAAAGTCAGTGAGATGACATTTTTTCCCCATTCTGCCGTTTGATGTGAAAATTAACTGATGTAACTGTATTTATGCCTTCCACTGCTGCCGCATGATTGACTGATTGGCTAGTTGCTTGAATGAGCAGGTGTACAGGTGTTCCTAATAAAGTGACTGGCAAGCATAGACATGTGTATGATTTAGCAGTACTAAATGCATGGATTTGGACACAGCCGCTTTGTTAAACCCACGGGCATCACCAATGGTCTACAGAAATCCCTAGTGGCAAGGAACTGGGCGGCTGTGAAGAAGTGCACAGTGGGACGGGCAGAGGATAAAATATTTGGAAATAATGAGAATAATGATTTCTCTTTGGATAACCTGTTTCTCTTTATTAACACACCATCACTGAGAGGGTATAAGGGCTTCATATTTAATTGTACATTATAGTGGCATTAACACAAATAGCTCAGTCATTTCTGATCCAAAACAGTGTACAATGAACAGTCTCCATCTCTTACAGTAGATGCAGCATTTATCATTCCTTCCTTCCATTCTTTTTTGCTGTTGTTACATAATAAGTTACTACCTGCTTACTGGAGATTTTGTTGGTGAGCGTTGCTTAACAATTATTATTAGGATCTGCTGCATCAAGTGTCATGTTATAGGACGGTGGCCAGAAAATCTGAGTGGAAGCCATACTGCTAAATTGAAACTGATTTCCAGAAATCACAATTACTACACTGATTTGTGACAAAAACCCTGAATGTATTCTCATTATATTAGGCTACATAGTTATTTGCATATTTGCCTTCTTCACATTTCCTTTGAACTTAAGGTACCAATTCTAAACACTGACCTTTGTGAATACATGAGATCAGTCTGTAATTTACAGGCAAGTTTATATACCAGAACATATCAAAACATACCAGAATGACCTCAGTAATCCGGTTATGTGAGCGAGTTGTGCAACATGCAGAATGATAATATAGGTGACTTTGTCTTTGAGTGTGTGTGTGTGTGTGTGTGTGTGAACATGAATCACTGCGGTTGTGGGCAGTTCGACTGAATCCTGCAGCAGCCACTGCATGATTTATGTTTATTTATATTTCATTCTCGTTTATTTGGTTTATCATTTAGATTATAGCAGCTGGTTACAATGATACACCCTTTCTTACATAGTGATTTTCCACACAGTTTCAAGGAGGGAGATGCTCTGGGAGTTGAAATTTGAGTGAAAAAATAAGTCTATGCAAAATAACATATCTGGTATTAACTAGCTCAGAGGCATAAGCACTTAAACAACAAGATTTTACCCTGTGAGCATGCTTAGATCTAAAACCAAGAACATCCCATGCACGCTGAAGGCAAGGATCTGACTTGCCTCTCTGGGGTGTAGTTCAGAACCGTGGTTTAGAGGAACTGTCACGCTGAGCCTTTTAAGGCCTGAAAGCAAGGACAAGAGTTTTGTATTTGATCCTTGCTTCAACAGGGAGTGAATCAAATATCCTATGCAGTAGTTTCAGTAAAGTAGTCACGTGAGAAGTTGTACAGGACATCAGCAGCATAATGCTTGATGCTTTGTAGATGAGCAGTAGTTCATGAAGAGCAGCCAGTATGGTGTTGTAGTAGGCCTGACTAGAAATGACCAATGCCAGGTTAAGAAATGTGTGCTCTTCTAATATTGTGGAGTTTATGATTACACAGTAGCAGGGAATGGCTATCACTATGCTTTTTTAACTGGTAGGCAGGCGGGTGTGAAATCTGGTGTCTGGCTGAAAATGACTTACTGTTGGGCTACTGCAGGAAGAGTCAGTGGTAAACAATGTGTGATTCATGGGTGGAACACTCTGGAACATTATTTATTTATTTTTTTTGCTTGTAGACAGGACTTATCTGTGATTGGACTTACTGGGTTGAAACTTACTGTTTATTCTCTGACACTTTGTAGATTAATACTGTAGATGTTTTGACTTTGGGAAGTTTTAGGACGGCCAGACAATATATTCTGGGCATCTTATTTTCTTTTCTGTCTTCTTGTCCCTCTTTTCCCTTTCCATTTCTTCTCACATTACAGTTTAGAAATCTTCGCATCTTGTGTTCCTGTTCTGTATGGAAACAGCTTTCTCTCTGTCCAGTACACTATAGGGCCTTTATATGTTGTGATGATGTAGTCTGGCTATTCCAGTGCACAGTGGGGGAAAGATTGTTGGACTCATCCCACTCATCAATAACTGGTATTAAGTCTGGCCATTTCGGTCTCCTTTAACCTTTCTCATCAGAATTGCTGCTAACTGAATGTTTTTTGTTTCACCATTCTGCACCATTTGCACCATTCTGTGTAAACTCCAGAGAATGTTTTGCATGACAATCTTTCAGCAGGAAATCAGCAGTTTCTGTAATACACAAAAACAATGAACTATGCCATGGTCAAAGTCAGTGAGATGACATTTTTTCCCCATTCTGATGTTTGATGTGTATCTGCATCTGTATTTATGCATTCCACTGCTGCCACATGATTGACTTATTGGCTAGTTGCTTGAATGAGCAGGTGTACAGGTGTTCCTAATAAAGTGACTGGCAAGCATAGACATGTGTATGATTTAGCAGCTTTGTTAAACGCATGGGCATCACCACTGGTCTACAGAAATCCCTAGTGGCCAAAAAACAAAAAAAACCCCAAAAACCTTGCGTTGAGAAATAGAAAGATTGGAAGGAAAGATTGTTGGTCATCACACATCCTGGAGCTTGCCTTTAGCAACCAATCACGCCACACCACACCACAGCACCGAATTATTTATACAAGACAAAACATGCTTAAAAAGATGGGAATAGTTTATCGGGTGTTCGCTTGTAAAATCAGGACTCAGGCCCCCATGAACCTTTTCTCTAGCTTACTGAAGAACAAGTCATACACAACAGGGAAGTAGAAAGATCTTTTACAATGCGGTAGCCAGGTTAGACCCTATGACTTTATTCAGATTAAGGTGGGCCAAAATACTAATCCACATCCTCAAAAATAGACAGATAATGTGGCTGGCCATATCTGTGTAGGATCTCCACTGGACATAAAAAAAAGCCCACAGCTAAGCAACATTTCTTTGTCATCTAGCAAGCTACAAAAGTCATAAGTAACATAACATTAGGCTACATTTTATGAAGTATGCTAACATTACAAATTTAATGTAATTATCTAATAATGAACTGAAGAATCCCAGTGTTATGCCTAGAAATGAGATTTGTAAATGGAAAAAAATGAACAATGTTTGCTCACCTCTTTTTTCTTTGGGGTCAGTGGGGCCAGGGAATAGTTCACTTCAGTGTCAGCTACCTAAACCTGCGTGATATTACAGAATTTTCAAATTTGCAGACGTTGTAGTGGGGGTTCCTTATTATTCAAACTGGCCTATAACAGTGAGATTTACCAAGTCTTTCCATTTCTTACCGCAACACTATTGTTATTATTATTATTATTATTATTATTATTATTAATAATAATATTAATGATAATAAAAATAATAGTGGACTGGCCAGAGGGGCTGCCATGCTCCACACTAGGTTGGCACTGCTAAAATGAAAAGTAAATAAAAGAATAAATAAATATATAAATAAGTATACTCAGGAAAAAAGAAACGTCCTCTCACATTCAACTGCTTTTATTTCCAGCAAATTTCTTAATGTGTAAATATTTGTATTAACATAAAAATATTCTACATCTGAGACATAAACTGAACAAGTTTCACAGAAGTTTGAGGAACAGAAATGGAATAATGCGTCCCTGAACCGGGGGGGGGGGGGGGGGGGGTCAATATTAAAAGGAACAGTCAGTATGTGGTGTTCTCCAGCTGCTTTAAGTACTACAGAGCATCTCATCCTCATGGACTGCACCAGATTGGTCAGTTCTAGCTCTGAGATGTTCCTCCACTCTTGCACCAAGGCGTTTGAAGTTCTTAATCACGTCTGGAGGGACACACGGTTACATGTAATTTCCCACTGCGAGGACGATCAGCTGTCCTTCCTGTCTCCCTGTAGCACTGTCTTAGACGTCTTACATTACAGACATTACAGTTTATTACTCTGAACACATCTGCAGTCCTCATGTCTCCCTGCAGCAGGGCTATGGCATGTTCACGCAGGAGAGCAGGAACCCTAGACATCTTTCTTCTGGTGTTTTTCAGAGTCAGTAGAAAGGTCTCTTTAGTGTCTTAAGTTATTGTAACTGAGACCGTAATCACCTCCCACCTGTAAACTGTTTGTGTCTTAAAGACTGTTCCACAGGTGCATGTGCAATAATGTGTTTATGGTTCATTGAACAAACATGAAAAACATCATTTAAACCCTTTCCAATAAAGATCTGTAAAGATTATTTGGATTTTACAAAATGACCTTTAAAATTTAGTCTCCTGAAAAAGGGATGCTTCTTTTTTTCTGGGGATATATAAATATAAATATCATAAATAACATACAATTTTTAAATGATAAAATTATATGCACATTATTTATTTTAACTTTATTTCTGTCATTATTTATACATTTCTACCTTTACATATTCCCCTCATGATCATAATTCTATTGTCCACTTCTGGCTCCAACATTGGTTGTTTTTAATACACAGTATTCAAACTGCACCAGACAGATAGCCAGAGAGCTAAAGCAGACCTGTCTGGAAATCCTCATTCAGATGATTTATTATTTCATGTGGAGGTTCTGGCAGACAGTTTGTTCCAGTTTACTGCACGCATATGGAGGTTGATCCTTTAGTGGTTATTGGTGTGGAGGAAGTGACCTATTGCCAAATCCTTACACTTTGAAATGTTTCAAACACACTGTTGAATGAGTTAGTTCAAGCCCAGATGTTCCCAATCTCTAGGCAGAGAAAGTGATGTGGCACAAGGGTTTTCATTAATCATATACAGTAGGTATTATTTTGTACTGATTCCAGCTTGAAGTAATTCAGTGGCATAAAACTAAAAACAGACTGTCTGGACAACCAACACATATTGATATCTACACACACACACACACACACACACACACACACTAAATGTACATTGCACGTTACATAAAGGTCATGAAGTCATGTGGATGGTCCTATCTCCACTATCACCATCTCCAAGCTTGCCTCCCTAAACCTGTGCTCCTAAATCCTCACCTTCTCTCCCAGCCCTCTCAGGTCTTCATTGCTGTGCCTGAATGTGAAAACAATATGTCCCTTATTACCAAAGACAAAGAAATACAAAAATCAAAAAGTAAATGTGGAATGTAGAAAGAAATGTAGAAAATATATACAAAATAACAATAACACTGGCATAGACTTACAGTCTATCCACAGTCTATGGTAGTATCTCTCAGGAAAGAAGAATTGGTGATGAAAGTGTTTGGTCCTGTGGTCACTTTCGGGTTTGCTTTGTCACTTTGCTAATGTATAGATTCAAACGGACTTCTTTAATCATCAGGAGACAAGTGCAAGGTCAGAACATCTGAAGGATGTGGCACATCAGGAGTACCTGAGTGGATGATTCATTCGAGGTGCTCTGAGGTTCGTAAGGTTGCAGAGCGAGAAAGACGAGAGGCAGTGGGTCTGGGTTGAGGTGGGTTAAGAGAGATGTAGCATGCGGCTCCCTCTCTAGCCTTAATTTGTCTCGTCATTAGCCTGCCAGCACCTCGAGGGAGAACGAAAGTGATGAACACGAGCGCTGTGGTGTTAATCAATACACACTCTCTATCTCTCCCTCTGTTTACTTTGGCAGAGTGAAGTTTTATGCCCTGGTTTCAGTAATTGGAACTTGGCGGCTGCTTGGTCGCTTCTTCTGGATTTAATTAAAGCCCTTCTTCCTTCAGGTCAGAAGAAAGCTTGAGGTAAAGCTGCCATCTAATGAGAGACTGGCTCTTTCATCACAGCTAAGGTAAAGCACATTGATTTCTTGCATGTAATCGGTGGCCCACAATGAAGAGCTCTCCTACTGGACGGAGGCTGAGAGAATTCATCTACACAGCCACAATGCTCACTGGTTACACTCAGTGCTATTATTTTGACTACACAGGACACAGGTCTGACACCAAGTCTTGGTATACTGTAGGTCAAGTGGTTTACAAACATGTTGGGCAAATGACTCCAAATGGACATCATGGTCTATTAAGGGCTATTCTAACATTTGATCATTTTAGTAAGATAAAAGCCAGAGAAGTATCCCTTGCAGTCTAGTGGGAAGGGTGAATGTGCATTTCCTGACAAATCAGGTGGTGTGTTTGAAAGGATGCATCTCATTTCTGCCGTCACATTCAGCTTTAAACGATTTTATGTTACAACCTCAATTCCGTAAAGGTTGGGACAGTATGTAAAATGCATAAAAAGAAACAGAGTCATTTGAAAATTCAATTCACCCTGTACTATATTGAAAATACAATATTAACACATTATTTCATGTTTTACTTTGTGAATTTAATTTATTTTTGAAAATATACACTCAGTTCAAATCAGATGACTGCAACACACACCAAAAAAGTTGGGACAGTCGACTGTTTACCACTGTGCAACATCACCTTTTCTTTTAATAACACTTATTAAGAGTTGACGCTGAGTGAAGACACCAGTTGGTTAAGTTTAGCGAGCGGAATGTTCCTCCATTCATCCATTACACATTTCTTCAGCTGCGAAACTGTATGGGGCCTTCGTTGCCTCATTTTGTGCTTCATAATGCATCACACATTCTCAACGGGAGACAGGTCAGGACTGCAGGCAGGCCATGCTAGCACCCGCACTCTCTGCTTACACAACCATGTGCTTGTAATCCGGGCAAAATGTGGTTTGGCGTTGTCCTGCGCTGGAAGGCAGTATATGTTGCTCCAAAACATATACATATCTTTCTGCATTAATGCTGCCTTCACAGATGTGCAAGTTACCCATACCATGAGCACTGACACGCCCACATACCATGGGCACTGATATACTGCCCTACCATGGGCAATGACACACTGCCCTACCATGGGCAATGACACACCCCCATACCATGGGCACTGACACACCGCCCTACCATGGGCACTGTCACGCCCCCATACCATGACAGACACAGGCTTTTGGACCTGATGCTGATAACAGCTTGGATGGCCCTTTTCCTCTTTACCCTGGAGAACACGACGGCTGTTTGGCCAAAATCTATTTGAAATGTCGACTCGTCGGACCACAAAACACGATTCCACTGTCCTACTGTCCATCTCAGATGAGACCGAGCCCAGAGAAGTGGGCGGAGCTTCTGGACAGTTTTGATGTGTGGCTTCTGCTTTGCATAGTAAAGTCTTAACTTGCAACTGTGGCGAATGGTGTTGAGTAACAAAGGTTTACCAAAGTATTCCAGAGCCCATGTCAGGATCTCCATTACAGACTCATGACAGTTTTTAAGACAGTGACGTCTGAGGGATCGGAGATCATGCGCATTCAGAAGTCAGCCCTATTCATCTTTTTTTTTTTTATTGTGCGCTGTAGAAGGTGAAATCCCAAAAATCCTTGTTGTTCCCAAACTGTTGGATTATTCACTGACCCATCTGTTGGCAGATTGGCAAGCCTTGACCCATCCTTGCTCTTGAAGGACTAGGCATTTTTTGTAGGCTCCTTATATACTATAATTCGATGATTTCTTCACCTGTTTCACATCACCTTCTTATTTCAACTCGTCACATACTCCTAAATTAGTCCCAAATTTAAACTTTTTTGGAATGTCTTGCATGCAGCAATTTCAAAATAAAAGTTTATCTTCAGAAAAACTATGCAGCTGATTTAGGTAAAACATCTAATATCTTGTCTTTATACATTTTTTGTTTCAAGTCAAAGCGAATTTATACATCACTCTTCTTTGTTTTTATTAGCATTTTCCATACAAGTCCCAACTTTTTTGGAATTGGGGTTGTACCCAAAAAAGTTACTTTGCGTATGTGTTCTGTGTAGCATTCAATCACAACTCAGTCAACTCTTCTGTTTCTATTTGACAGAAGATCTGTTGATGTGTTCGTGGAGACAAAGAGGTTGTGTATCCAGTCATATTTTGACGTGCAAATCTGGGACACGTGTCTCAAAGTGCTCTAGCAGGCTTTAGTGATCTGTCATTATTTGTTTGGAAACACTGACCAATGCTGTTCTCTGAAACCACACAGGAATCAAAAGGAAATTTGGTATAATCTTTCTTTGATAGACTGGCATTCAAAAAAAGCATCCATCCTCTTGAAAAGTATCCCCATTGACTTGAGCGCTCATCTGCAGAGAAAATCTTGTTTTCTCCCTGCATATTCATGTTCACATTCAGTTTTCCAAAGAAGCTGGTGATGTGCGTGAGAAGTGATAGCTCAGCGGTTAGGATGTTGGACTTATGACTAGATGGTCGTGAGTTCAAATCCCAGCACCATAAGGCTGCCACTGCTGGACCCTTGAGCAAGGCCTTTAACCCTCAAATGCTCAGTTGTATAAAAAAGATAAGATAATTGTAAGTTGCTCTAGATAAACGCATCTGCCAAATGCTGTAAATGTAAGGCATGTACTGCAAAAAAAAGGTCAAAATTTATTCAAAAGAATTCATCTTTTTCCCTTGACAACCAACGGGCTTCAGTGTGAAAGAGAAAGACATTATGCTCAGACCTCATATATTAGCAAACAGTTGGTGTGGGTGGGGCTTACTATAATTTACAATAGACGTGACTTATTGCAACACATCTCCAAGGTCTGGACTCAATTCTTTAGCTGCAAGCTGCTCATGGGTGTATCAGGCAATGCATCCACACAGCAGAGGGAGCCACATCCATGATGAGAGTCTGCCAGCGATTGATGATTATTGTATGTGATCTGTTCAAAATCCTATCATTCAATCCCACAGGATCTGCTTTTCTTCCATATAGCTGCAAAGTACAATGAACATGGTGTGAGCAGTTTCATGTTCAAGACAGTAAAAAATGTCCTCATGTATGGAGTCTTCCCATATACTGTAGCAAACAAAATTAAGAGCATAAGAATTGTGACCCTCACAGCTAGCATCCAGTTGAAGAGTGTAAGCAGGGGAATTTTTCACTCGCTCTGTCAGCATGCTCTTTTGGATTGTTTCAGCATTGTATTTGAAAGCAGAATGGATTGAAGTTTGCGTGCCTCTTCTTTCCTGCATATTGCTCTCATCACATCTGCTGGTGTTGCCAGGATTATTTTTCCAATAGTATGTGGTTTCATAGCTTTAGCTATTCAATAGCTCACCTCAAAGGATGCTTTTGACACTCTTTCTGTCATAGTCATGTCCTGTTTGAACTTATATTATATGGCCAAAAGTATGTAGACACCTGACCAAAACACTCATTTGTGCTTGTTGAACATCCCATTCCAGATTCAGTCCTTCTTTGCATCTGGAAAGGCTTTCCATTAGATGTTGAGCGTGGCTGTGTTCATTCAGCTACAAGAGCATTAGTGAGGTCTGGTACTGATGTTGGGATAGGAGGCCTGGGGTGCAGTCAGTGTTCTAGTTCATCCCAAAGGTGTTCAGTGGGGTTGAGGTCAGGGCTCTGTGTAGGACACTCGACTTCTTCCACCTTCTTCCAAACCCTAACACACCACGTCTTCGTGGAGCTCGCTTTGTGCATAGGGCCATTGTCATGCTGGAACAGGTTTGAGCCTCTTAGTTCTAGTGAAGGGAAACTGTAATGCTACAGTGTACCAGGACTATACGATTGTGTGCTTCAGTCTTTGTGGCAACAGTTTGGGGAAGAACCACATATGGGTGTGATGCTCAGGTGTCCTCATGCTTTTAGTGTATTTTGCTGCCTACTTACTTTCTTTGAAAAAAAAAAGGTTTTGGTTTGTTGGCATGTTCCTTATGAATGTGAATGCGCTCTAAGCTGGTTTGGCTTCATGCTGTCCATTGCCACAGATGAGGCCTTTTGGTTTCTCATTGTTATTTACCATCATGCTTGTCTGAGTCACTCAATGTTGTCAAGGTACTAGAGGAGGTATATGTTGTCTATTTTTATTGCTATTATACTTGTGCAGTGTAATAAAAGACTAAAATAACATGGGCACTCTTATTTTAAACGTGGCTTGTTTGAATGTACCTCCCATAATTAGAGCAAAATTCATAATATTAATTTGTAATATAACTGAAAAAAGAGGATCTTCTCTCACAACCCTAACTGTAAATCGAGTGACCACGAGTGGGACTGCAACATTCTTTAGGTGTTAGCTTGAACCAAATGCACTGACTCAGATTTTCTTCCATTCCTTGGGATTGAAAAATTCCCTGGGATAAGATTTTGGTTTAACCAGATCTCCACATCTGACGTTGACCTTGATCACGTTAGATGAATGTTGTTAAAGGATCAAATGGAAATGAGGCATTTCAAGCAGGTTGTCTAGATTCAATTTCACTTTCCCTCCTCTCTTCCTCCCTCCCTCAGTCCATTCATCTATTCATAGCAGGGAACCAATTTTACTGTATGCTTCACGAATGCAAGTAATCATTCCTCTGTCGGACATTCCAGTATTCACTTTTCAAGACCCATTTTTACAGGGCTGTTGTAGAAAGATGCAGAGGGTATCTTCATTTGAAATGACAAGTGACTATTTTTCACTAAATTTAATAAATCTAATCTCTCTCACTCTGCTGAATTAAAAAAAAACAAGACATGATTATGAAACCTCAAAGCAGAATTATTGAAATAAGTACAGTGATCCTAAATTGGCTGGTATAGTAAATTAGGCAGCCAGCTTAGTGCACTACCACTGGTGAACCAGCTCATCTTGTTAGATTTCACACATTTTTACATTTATCAGCAGCAAATGATTCATTTAAGGTCTAGGCCTTCATTATGTTCCATGCTGCAGAGAAAATGTTTTAAATGGTTCAGAATGTTTTTCAATGCTTATTTTAATGAATGAATCAGAAAGCGGACATCATACATTACAACGCCTTAATATGCAGATGTCCTAAAATGAAAAGGCCTTCAAGAACTGCCTACAAACTCCCAAACCAAATTAAAATTAGCTAGGGGATCAGAAGAAACGTGCAGCCAGATGTTGCTGATCAAGCGGAGATGTGTCCTACCACTGAGAAAAAATAAAAAAGCAGTGTAACTCACCAATGATTTAATGCTAACTAGCTGAACGGCCATTGCCAGTTTTTCCCCTCTATTGACAGTAAAAAAAACCCCCAAAAACTAAATCTGTCAGAACGTACTACCTATCTGAGAATAACATATATCAATCTCAGTAAAAATGTTTAAAAGTCTCGGTCTCCTGGCATATTTATTCACCTGTACCTATAGCTGCTGAGAGCTGCGGAGCTTCTGTTAAATTCATCCATCTTTTGGATCAAGCAGGTGGGTAATAGGTAAAAATTGGGTATGGGGATAAAAGCCATACCCATATCCTGTATCAGTGAAGGATCTTAAAGTAGCCTTAATGGTCTTAATCTTACACATCATCAGTGAAGGCCAGGTCTGGGTCATTTCTCCAGCAGAGTCATTTGCTCTGGTACAGCTCTGGGAAAAGAACTTTGTTGATCTTTGAAGATCTTTTGTCCAAATCCCCCTTTCAACTTGGAAGTGAATAAAAATGAATGGATCACTCAGATTTGGTTTGGAATGTCACTTATCTTTGTTTGCTTTGCTCAATGCAAAAGCTTCATGATACAGATGTGTGCAGTTTCACTCCAAACCCACACCGAGCCATTTAATATACTTGGTCCTTATAACCGTATTGATATTAATGTCCCTTAAAGGCTCTTTTGGGTTCTTTTAGCTTCTCAAAGGGGTTCCCTCTCTGATATTGGGTAAGAGTGAGAAACAGAAAAACCCTTTGGGGTTATAAATGTAATCATTTGTGTGAAGAGTGCACTGTATGTACCCTGGTGTGTAAAACTATCAACTGAGCAGTCTGAAATAAAAACTCTTCACTGTGACCTTACAGACTTGAATTTTCCATGCTCCTCTTCCTGGAGTCTTAGCTCACTCTGATATACGCATATAGACCTGGAAGAACATTTTACTCAGGTTTTTCTCTAATCTGTAGCGTACCTAAGATTGGATACTATCTACAAGCTGCTAATTGTAACCCTGAGGAATGCTGTCTCTTTTCAGTCGTCTTCCTCCTTTGCATTTTATAATGGCTTGCTAATAAGCTGCTTTTCCTCCCCGTAATTCAGCTGATCAGATACATGTAGCTTACAGCCAGAAACAAGTTAAGCTCCTGTGACTGAGACTGCTTGGCTCAATGACTTCATGGGAAAGTATATTTCTGAATATCAATTACCTTGGAGGAGAAGAAAGGAGGAGATGAATGATAAGTCCTTCCCATTCAGGGCATGGAGTCCAGCCTCTTCCCAAGAGTTGTATGGAGCCGACAGCTTTCTATGAATCCAAATACTCATCTCCTGTCTTCAGAAATGCACTTAAGCTCTGTTCAGGGTGATCCTGCTAGCCACAATAAAAACAGATAAAAAGCCGTTTCCCTCCTGAGGTCTCCTCATATCTTTCCACAGACTACTGCTTCTTTACTTTATGTGAAAATTTAATATGGCCTGAGTATTTCAACCTACACAGACAAACACACACACACACACAAACACACAAACACACATACACACAGTGACAATTGCACATTCAAATGTACCCTAGTACAAATGTCAGTAGAAACAACATTTATTGAAGTGGTTCTCGTTAGACTCGGTGAAGTCACCAGTAAGAAGATATGTGGTTCCCCTTAAATTAATCCACCAATTGGTAAACACTACACATCTAGTCCAAGAGGAACCTTTGGAGTCAGGCGATAAAAGTGACACAGAAAAGCATGGACGTTAATAGCATGCTGTAACAGGAAATCACCCTTTTCCTCACAAAGCATGTTGCTCTGTGCAGCGCTCTCAACAAACCTGTTTTCTCCCATTACGGCACATGCAACAACTCGACTCCATTCTCTATGTTCTGTCCTTCCGTGGATGTTGACAGACCACAGTGAAACACAGCTGTAATTCTTCTTTGCTCACTGAGAGGGTCTGTGTGCTATGAAAGATGTTTTCATGGGCTTCTTTCCTGTGGCATCCAAGGCTTGATGATAAATGTCTGTTAATCGTCTGGCTTGGTTTGTTTGAAAGTAAAAGGTGAGGCTGTGGAATGCAATATTTAAGTTTTGAAGGAACTCGCAATGTGTTGGTTGAATCATAAAGAGAGCATAAATTAAACGGGATTACATGAGAAAAAGGATAGGTGAATGAGAAGAGAAAAACAACAAGGTAATGGAAATACAGTCCTCTCCAAAAATATTGGAACGGCAAACCCAATTCTTTTTTCTTTATATTGAAGACATTTGGGTTTGAGATCAAATGATGATCAGCTTCAGATCAGAATTTCAGCTTTCATTTGTGTTAAACAACTTACAACATGACCTTCCACTGTTTTCCTTCGGATAAAGTCATTTGTTTTCAGTGTGTTTTGGAGCATTATCCTACTACATGATGAAGCATCTCCCAATTAAATTGGATACTGTTAATTTCTCTGTAAATTGGCAGTTCCTGTAAACTTCTGAATTCATTCTGCTGCTACCATCATGAGTTCCATCATCAATAAAGATCAGTGAGAATGTTCCAGAAGCAGCCATGCAAGCCCAAGCCATGACACTACCTCCACCATGTTTCACAGATGAGCTCGTATGTTTTGCATCATGAGCAGATCCTTTCTTTCTCCACACTTTGGCCTTTCCATCACTTTGGTACTATAGAGGGTAATCTTAGTTCCAGATCTTTTTGTGACTCATCTCTGCCTTTCTTTGTGAAAGGATAGGTAAACAAGAAGAGAAAAATAAGGTAATTGAAATACATACCATTGATGAAGGTATCACAACTCACCATTCAAAGAAGACTTCGAGAGTGGAAATATAGAGCGCAAACCACAAAATACAAAAAAAAAACAACAAACTCATCAGCAGTAGAATCAGAAAGTGAGATTGGAACAAAGAAATACAGAAATACAAATACAGTAAGAGATTATTATGAACAGTATTGTATTGGTCCATTCAGCTTCACTGACTCTAACTGAGTGAAACCTTAGAGTCTGTGTGAGACTGTCACGTAATGGGCAAGCAGGCGAGTCGGATACAAGTGCAGAATAAATTTTAATAAACAAACAAACAAACAAACATAAAACAAGAACTATGAACATGAGGCAGAGATACAAGGACTAACAAACTGAATCATAAGACACTAACAAAAGGCAAAAAGCAAAACATGACATGAGTGCTGTACAAACTGTGACTGAAATACCCATGTTAATTACCCAAATGTGTATCAGGTGAAACCTGTCATATGACGTGGATGCTGGGAATCGTAGTCCCAAGTTTGTTCTGGCATATTTATGACAGAGACTGAGAGGTAGAGTCTGTATGAGACAGAGAGGTAGAGTCTGTATGAGACAGAGAGGTAGAGTCTGTGTGAGACAGAGAGGTAGAGTCTGTGTATAAGACAGAGAGGTAGAGTCTGTGTATGAGACAGAGAGGTAGAGTCTGTGTGAGACAGAGAGGTAGAGTCTGTGTATGAGACAGAGAGGTAGAGTCTGTGAGAAACAGAGAGGTAGAGTCTGTGTATGAGACAGAGAGGTAGAGTCTGTGTGAGAGACAGAGAGGTAGAGTCTGTGTGAGACAGAGAGGTAGAGTCTGTATGAGACAGAGAGGTAGAGTCTGTGTATGAGATAGAGAGGTAGAGTCTGCATGAGACAGAGAGGTAGAGTCTGTGTATGAGATAGAGAGGTAGAGTCTGTGTGAGACAGAGAGGTAGAGTCTGTGTATGAGACAGAGAGGTAGAGTCTGTGTGAGACAGAGAGGTAGAGTCTGTGTGAGACAGAGAGGTAGAGTCTGTGAGAGACAGAGAGGTAGAGTCTGTGTATGAGACAGAGAGGTAGAGTCTGTGTATGAGACAGAGAGGTAGAGTCTGTGTATGAGACAGAGAGGTAGAGTCTGTGTATGAGACAGAGAGGTAGAGTCTGTGAGAGACAGAGAGGTAGAGTCTGGAGTCTGTATGAGACAGAGAGGTAGAGTCTGTGTATGAGACAGAGAGGTAGAGTCTGTGTATGAGACAGAGAGGTAGAGTCTGTGTGAGAGACAGAGAGGTAGAGTCTGTGAGAGACAGAGAGGTAGAGTCTGTGAGAGACAGAGAGGTAGAGTCTGTGTATGAGACAGAGAGGTAGAGTCTGTGAGAGACAGAGAGGTAGAGTCTGTGTATGAGACAGAGAGGTAGAGTCTGTGAGAGACAGAGAGGTAGAGTCTGTGTATGAGACAGAGAGGTAGAGTCTGTGTATGAGACAGAGAGGTAGAGTCTGTGTGAGAGACAGAGAGGTAGAGTCTGTGTATGAGACAGAGAGGTAGAGTCTGTGTATGAGACAGAGAGGTAGAGTCTGTGTGAGAGACAGAGAGGTAGAGTCTGTGTATGAGACAGAGAGGTAGAGTCTGTGTGAGAGACAGAGAGGTAGAGTCTGTGTGAGAGACAGAGAGGTAGAGTCTGTGTATGAGACAGAGAGGTAGAGTCTGTGTATGAGACAGAGAGGTAGAGTCTGTGAGAGACAGAGAGGTAGAGTCTGTGTATGAGACAGAGAGGTAGAGTCTGTGTGAGACAGAGAGGTAGAGTCTGTGTATGAGACAGAGAGGTAGAGTCTGTGTATGAGACAGAGAGGTAGAGTCTGTGAGAGACAGAGAGGTAGAGTCTGGAGTCTGTGTGAGACAGAGAGGTAGAGTCTGTGTGAGACAGAGAGGTAGAGTCTGTGTATGAGACAGAGAGGTAGAGTCTGTGAGAGACAGAGAGGTAGAGTCTGGAGTCTGTGTGAGACAGAGAGGTAGAGTCTGGAGTCTGTGTGAGACAGAGAGGTAGAGTCTGTGAGAGACAGAGAGGTAGAGTCTGTGTATGAGACAGAGAGGTAGAGTCTGTGTATGAGACAGAGAGGTAGAGTCTGTGAGAGACAGAGAGGTAGAGTCTGTGAGAGACAGAGAGGTAGAGTCTGTGAGAGACAGAGAGGTAGAGTCTGTGTATGAGACAGAGAGGTAGAGTCTGTGTATGAGACAGAGAGGTAGAGTCTGTGTATGAGACAGAGAGGTAGAGTCTGTGAGAGACAGAGAGGTAGAGTCTGGAGTCTGTGTGAGACAGAGAGGTAGAGTCTGTGTATGAGACAGAGAGGTAGAGTCTGTGTATGAGACAGAGAGGTAGAGTCTGTGTGAGACAGAGAGGTAGAGTCTGTATGAGACAGAGAGGTAGAGTCTGTGTATGAGACAGAGAGGTAGAGTCTGTGTGAGACAGAGAGGTAGAGTCTGTGTAGAGACAGAGAGGTAGAGTCTGTGTATGAGACAGAGAGGTAGAGTCTGTGTATGAGACAGAGAGGTAGAGTCTGTGTGAGACAGAGAGGTAGAGTCTGTGTATGAGACAGAGAGGTAGAGTCTGTGTGAGACAGAGAGGTAGAGTCTGTGTATGAGACAGAGAGGTAGAGTCTGTGTATGAGAAGAGAGGTAGAGTCTGTGTGAGACAGAGAGGTAGAGTCTGTGTATGAGACAGAGAGGTAGAGTCTGTGTGAGACAGAGAGGTAGAGTCTGTGTATGAGACAGAGAGGTAGAGTCTGTGTATGAGACAGAGAGGTAGAGTCTGTGTATGAGACAGAGAGGTAGAGTCTGTGTGAGACAGAGAGGTAGAGTCTGTGTGAGACAGAGAGGTAGAGTCTGTGTGAGACAGAGAGGTAGAGTCTGTGTATGAGACAGAGAGGTAGAGTCTGTGATGAGACAGAGAGGTAGAGTCTGTGTATGAGACAGAGAGGTAGAGTCTGTGTATGAGACAGAGAGGTAGAGTCTGTGTGAGACAGAGAGGTAGAGTCTGTGATGAGACAGAGAGGTAGAGTCTGTATGAGACAGAGAGGTAGAGTCTGTATGAGACAGAGAGGTAGAGTCTGTGTGAGACAGAGAGGTAGAGTCTGTGTATGAGACAGAGAGGTAGAGTCTGTGTGAGACAGAGAGGTAGAGTCTGTGTATGAGACAGAGAGGTAGAGTCTGTGTATGAGACAGAGAGGTAGAGTCTGTGTGAGACAGAGAGGTAGAGTCTGTGTATGAGATAGAGAGGTAGAGTCTGTGTGAGACAGAGAGGTAGAGTCTGTGTATGAGACAGAGAGGTAGAGTCTGTGTATGAGATAGAGAGGTAGAGTCTGTGTATGAGACAGAGAGGTAGAGTCTGTATGAGACAGAGAGGTAGAGTCTGTATGAGACAGAGAGGTAGAGTCTGTATGAGACAGAGAGGTAGAGTCTGTGTATGAGATAGAGAGGTAGAGTCTGTGTGAGACAGAGAGGTAGAGTCTGTGTATGAGACAGAGAGGTAGAGTCTGTGTGAGACAGAGAGGTAGAGTCTGTGTATGAGATAGAGAGGTAGAGTCTGTGTGAGACAGAGAGGTAGAGTCTGTGTATGAGACAGAGAGGTAGAGTCTGTGTATGAGACAGAGAGGTAGAGTCTGTGTGAGACAGAGAGGTAGAGTCTGTGTATGAGATAGAGAGGTAGAGTCTGTGTGAGACAGAGAGGTAGAGTCTGTGTATGAGACAGAGAGGTAGAGTCTGTGTATGAGATAGAGAGGTAGAGTCTGTGTATGAGACAGAGAGGTAGAGTCTGTATGAGACAGAGAGGTAGAGTCTGTGAGAGACAGAGAGGTAGAGTCTGTGTATGAGATAGAGAGGTAGAGTCTGTGTGAGACAGAGAGGTAGAGTCTGTGTATGAGATAGAGAGGTAGAGTCTGTGTGAGACAGAGAGGTAGAGTCTGTATGAGACAGAGAGGTAGAGTCTGTGTATGAGATAGAGAGGTAGAGTCTGTGTGAGACAGAGAGGTAGAGTCTGTGAGAGACAGAGAGGTAGAGTCTGTGTATGAGACAGAGAGGTAGAGTCTGTGTGAGACAGAGAGGTAGAGTCTGTGTGAGACAGAGAGGTAGAGTCTGTGTATGAGACAGAGAGGTAGAGTCTGTGAGAGACAGAGAGGTAGAGTCTGGAGTCTGTGTGAGACAGAGAGGTAGAGTCTGTATGAGACAGAGAGGTAGAGTCTGTGTGAGACAGAGAGGTAGAGTCTGTGTATGAGACAGAGAGGTAGAGTCTGTGAGAGACAGAGAGGTAGAGTCTGTGTATGAGACAGAGAGGTAGAGTCTGTGTATGAGACAGAGAGGTAGAGTCTGTGTATGAGACAGAGAGGTAGAGTCTGTGTATGAGACAGAGAGGTAGAGTCTGTGAGAGACAGAGAGGTAGAGTCTGTATGAGACAGAGAGGTAGAGTCTGTGTGAGACAGAGAGGTAGAGTCTGTGTATGAGACAGAGAGGTAGAGTCTGGAGTCTGTGTGAGACAGAGAGGTAGAGTCTGTATGAGACAGAGAGGTAGAGTCTGTGTGAGACAGAGAGGTAGAGTCTGTGTATGAGACAGAGAGGTAGAGTCTGTGTGAGACAGAGAGGTAGAGTCTGTGTATGAGACAGAGAGGTAGAGTCTGTGAGAGACAGAGAGGTAGAGTCTGTATGAGACAGAGAGGTAGAGTCTGTGTGAGACAGAGAGGTAGAGTCTGTGTATGAGACAGAGAGGTAGAGTCTGTGAGAGACAGAGAGGTAGAGTCTGTGTATGAGACAGAGAGGTAGAGTCTGTGTATGAGACAGAGAGGTAGAGTCTGTGTGAGACAGAGAGGTAGAGTCTGTGTATGAGATAGAGAGGTAGAGTCTGTGTGAGACAGAGAGGTAGAGTCTGTGTATGAGACAGAGAGGTAGAGTCTGTGTATGAGATAGAGAGGTAGAGTCTGTGTATGAGACAGAGAGGTAGAGTCTGTATGAGACAGAGAGGTAGAGTCTGTATGAGACAGAGAGGTAGAGTCTGTATGAGACAGAGAGGTAGAGTCTGTGTATGAGATAGAGAGGTAGAGTCTGTGTGAGACAGAGAGGTAGAGTCTGTGTATGAGATAGAGAGGTAGAGTCTGTGTGAGACAGAGAGGTAGAGTCTGTGTATGAGACAGAGAGGTAGAGTCTGTGTATGAGACAGAGAGGTAGAGTCTGTGTGAGACAGAGAGGTAGAGTCTGTGTATGAGATAGAGAGGTAGAGTCTGTGTGAGACAGAGAGGTAGAGTCTGTGTATGAGACAGAGAGGTAGAGTCTGTGTATGAGATAGAGAGGTAGAGTCTGTGTATGAGACAGAGAGGTAGAGTCTGTATGAGACAGAGAGGTAGAGTCTGTGAGAGACAGAGAGGTAGAGTCTGTGTATGAGATAGAGAGGTAGAGTCTGTGTGAGACAGAGAGGTAGAGTCTGTGTATGAGATAGAGAGGTAGAGTCTGTGTGAGACAGAGAGGTAGAGTCTGTATGAGACAGAGAGGTAGAGTCTGTGAGAGACAGAGAGGTAGAGTCTGTATGAGACAGAGAGGTAGAGTCTGTGAGAGACAGAGAGGTAGAGTCTGTGTATGAGACAGAGAGGTAGAGTCTGTGTGAGACAGAGAGGTAGAGTCTGTGTGAGACAGAGAGGTAGAGTCTGTGTATGAGACAGAGAGGTAGAGTCTGTGAGAGACAGAGAGGTAGAGTCTGGAGTCTGTGTGAGACAGAGAGGTAGAGTCTGTATGAGACAGAGAGGTAGAGTCTGTGTGAGACAGAGAGGTAGAGTCTGTGTATGAGACAGAGAGGTAGAGTCTGTGAGAGACAGAGAGGTAGAGTCTGGAGTCTGTGTGAGACAGAGAGGTAGAGTCTGTGAGAGACAGAGAGGTAGAGTCTGGAGTCTGTGTGAGACAGAGAGGTAGAGTCTGTGTATGAGACAGAGAGGTAGAGTCTGTGTGAGACAGAGAGGTAGAGTCTGTGTATGAGACAGAGAGGTAGAGTCTGTGTGAGAGAATTTTATTTACTTTTAACAATGGGTACTCTCACAAAGCAGCTTTACAGAAATATATAAATTTAGGATATTTTACATTGATACATTTTTAAATGTATCCGTAATGAGAAAGGCAGAGGTGATGGTGGTGAGGAAAAACTCCCTGAGACGATGTGAGGAAGAAACCTTGAGAGGAACCCGACTCAAAAGGGAACCCGTCCTCATCTGGGGGACACCGGATAGCGCATCCGTCATGTTTCCAAGTTGAACTGTAGAATGTTTAGCTGTTTCATGTACAGTAATGTTAAACACTGACAAGCTCTGTCACTCTTGTTGTCATGGGCTGTATCTCAAATTGAAAACTCTGATCTTTACATTCAGAAGTATTTACTAATCTAGAAAACCTTGAAGACTGCTATGCAAAACACACCTTTCAGTAGGTTTATAATAGGAAACCCGGTCAGTGTTAGTACTTAATAATGGTCTAGAAAAGTACATATAAAGTATGCGATTTGAGACACAATGCTAGTTTGTTTAGCGGAGGTAGATGGACAGGGAAATATATCCATTTTTATTGTTAAACTATGCTCATGCAGCGTGCCATGATAGTGCAGAAGTTTAACGTTTTGTATCTTAGTGGAGACCAAATACAGTATGTCTACAAGGATAGGAATCGCTTAACCTTGTAGAGACATTTGGCTGGTCCCCATGAGAACTGATTTTTTGTCAAAAAACTGCAGCTTTAAAAATAAATAAATAAATAAATAAATAAAATCATGGAGCCAACTGTTTCCTTTTGGTCACTGAAGTTAAAGAATTTGGTATATGCATAGCATTAATTAGCTGCATTAACAAGTGTGTGTGTGTGTGTGTGTGTGTACAAAATATCTGCACATGTTCATATTGGCTAGACTCTCACACAGAACAGGTGGCAGCAGTTTAATGTTTTCATGCAGGTGTGAAAAACCGAATACAGGAATCAATAATGAGGCTTGAAATTCATTTCTGGAGAAGGAGGCGAGTTTTTTCCTTCCTGCTCTCCCTCCCACTCCAGTGACACTTCTTCCTGTGACCATGAAATTTGTGACCATGGCAATTTCTGGGTTTTTCTCCTTGTGCTATGTTCCTAATAAATCAGGTGTGACAGTGAAATATCCTGGTCAGTATGTGTGAGTGTGTACCTACATACAGTAAACTGCATTTATGTTTTTACACTTCAGAAAAAGAGCTAGTCCAACAGCCCTTTGAACTGATATGAAAAAAAAAGCTCCTGTGATGGACACAGTGTAACTATAACTTAACAATGCTTGTTCAGAAAGTGTAAAATCACTTATCATTGGGATGGTGGGTGGAGGAGTGGGGCAGTTGGAGCAAAGTGACGGTTTGAGTGATACTTGTGATAAGTGTCTGATCTGTGTTGTAATGTCTAATAGAGAATTATATATAAAAAGTGTTGTCCAAAATTTTCAATATACCACCTTTATATGAGCAAGCTATGTGTGAAGGGAGCTGAGTGAAAACTCGCACACAGTTTGAACAGTGTATATATCTGCTCCATATGCATATTGATTGTTCTAATATAATAAAAAATAAAGACAACGAGTCTGATTTCGGAAGACAGAGCACTGCTCTACACGGATCTGCCAATAATACATAGCACAGAACATCAGTGTTGTAAAAACTATATTGCTATAAAAGACAGCTTATCATTTTCATGAAAATATCAATATAAATAAATAATTGGATCCAGCTGTTCACAATTTTCTATTGTTATTCCACACTGACACATGATTCTCAATAGCCAAAGCTTACTTGTCTTTTGCCTGAGCCACCGGTGCTTAAACACAAACACAGTCCCAGCTGTGTGTTCAAGCCTGTTCATTAAAATATCATGGTCAATAGTGCCAAATGCTGCCCTCAATCCGGCACTGACAAGACAGAAACACATCCACAAGCAGCAGGGCGTTGCCACTTTAGCCAGCGCTGATTCTATACTTTGATAAAATAAAAAAATAAAAAAACAGAATTAAATCAATCATACTTGTTGAATACTACACAGACTAGAACAAAGTTGTTGGGTCGCAATGTTCTCCAAAATCTTAGATAGAAAAGGCATGATGGAGATTGACTATTAACTAATCAGAGATTGAAGGGGTCAAGATGTGTTTTCTACCTTTACATTACAAGGGCACATGGTTGGTCTATAACAGTGTTCAGCCATCATATTTTTATAGATACACTCCCCAGAATTAATCTCTATCCCAAATCTAACACACCTGATCCAATAAGTGGATTGATGACCTGAATAAAGGTTGGAAGTGAATTCTTCAGGAGCAGGGTTGCTGGCTACTGACCTAGAGGAGTGTGTAACCTTCATTTAGAGAGAGAGAGAGAGAGAGAGAGAGAGAGAGAGAGAGATTTTTATGTGAATGTATTGAAGTTAGTGATAGTTTTGTAGTCTATTTATTTGTATAACAGCCTGAGATAGACTAGTATATGGAAGTTCTGAGAAGAAATTGGTGAGTGTGTAAGCATCATTTTGTGCAGATGTGTCAAAAAGAGGTGATGTTAGTTTTCTATGTGTTAGTTTGTGTCTATGAAGTGCATGTGTGGATTGCTGGTAATGAAAATGGACCTCCATGTGTATCCATGTGTGAGAGAATGTTCGTAAGGGTGAGCCACACTGTTAGATAACTGCAAATGCAGCATGTGGGACACTGCCTGTAATTTGTCTTGACTGCAGTACCTTAATTACACATAATTATCGGGTGCTGGTCCTGGAGACACACACACAGGTTTGGCTCTTTACTTTATTAACTTTGGTGGAAACAGGATGAAATGCATTTCAACTTCATGGGTAAGAACTGAAATAAAAATATCTAATAATTTATGTGCTATCGTAGCACATAATATTGTACAGTACATGCTACAGAATATGGGATTCCTGCTTCTCTACATGTTGCAAACCAGCACCCCAGAGATTTATCATTTAAATATAAGATTAATAGTAGGAACAATAAAGACAAAGGCAGACGGAAAAGACTAGAATAAAAAGATACTAGAATGAATCAGGTGCTGCAGTGTTGGTGTTTAAACATGGCGTGCTGACTTTATTATTAGACAAACCCACTTTGCTGGTCAATTATACAAAAACATCACTGTAGCACATTGTAGCGCTTCCTGATAATAAGAGTTGGTGTTTGTTATTTGGTTTACTTTCATTCATTCATTATCATTCATTCACTGACTTTCAGTAACCACTTTATCCTGGTCTGGGTTGCACTGCATCCAGAGCCTATACTGGGAACGCTGGGCATGAGGCAGGAACACACTCCGGGTGGAACACAAGTCCATTTCAGATTCCTTCATTCATCCATCTTCAGTAACCTCTTCATGTTGTTCAGTGTCATTGTATCCTCTATTTTCTAGTTAACCACACGTTGCATTAATTACATTGAATTAATAAATGCAGCGTTTTGAGTCTGGGCCTTTCCTCTTTTCCATGTCTGACCACACACCATGACTGTTAAATCACACGTCTCACTGGCAAACTAATCATATTTGTCACCAACTGTCGGTATACAGACGGAAACGTTAGCTAAACATTAACTAACCATACAGTGTGTATTAATTATTGCCAGTTTTCAGTGCTGCTGGCTGGACATTTCTACTTTATGGTAGATTTAACATGTTGATGTTGCAAATATCATTTACAAATGTTAAAGATATAAAAAAGAAGCTACTGTTTGTGCTCCTTCTGTTGGTATAAACCTCCTGGTTTGTTTTCAGTGACACAAGTCAATTTGGTGGCAATGTACTGCATTTCTGGCTTACTTAAATACTGGCTTAATGTCACATCACTGACCCCTGTCACCACTGAAGAACTACAGAGCACATGACACATGGCTGATCTTGACAGATAAAATGACTCATATACCTGCTTGCAATCTCTGCACAAGTGATCAAGCACACCTGTTCACAATCACACACGTTCCTTAAATAACCCATACTCCAAACGGTGAAGTCACTAAGCTTTGTTTATATTGTGTCTTGTGTTCTTGGTTTTGACTTTGTTTCCATGCTGTTCATTCTGTCACACTCTTAAGAAACGCTTTTTGATGGTCATCCAGTGGGCAAACAAGCACAGGATCTGTAGCTGAATATGAATAAAGTTTTGTAATCTAATTTGCACAATCAACCTGCACTTGCATCCAACTTTGTGACCCATCAGGTAGCTTCTGCCTGAGAAAGGGTTGTTGGAGAACAAAGGCAACAGCTTGCCATCATCCATGCCACAATCGATGAATTCTCCAGCCATTTCTAACATCTGTCTCCCACTTCTGCTCTGACCAGACACAGACACCAATGGATCATAGCCCAGCCAGAGAAGTGCCATTGAAATTCAAGTAAAGTACCAGGTTTTCTTACTTCAGTGCTCCATATATTTCTAGTCACAAGATCCTCTGCTTGGCAACAACAAGCTTAATCACCCAATCTCTCTGCTCACTGGAAAACACTAGCATGGGCTACAGGGATGTGGTCCAGTGGAGGGGAGATTGTCCAATCCTACATCAGAAATGTTTTTGATGAATATCCAGGCGGTAAACAAGCAGGTGTTTGCACCTACACAAGGCTTTAGATCTGCAGCTGAGTACGAGCTGGAGTTTTGCATGCTTGCAAAGAGTGCGTGGAATGAACCAGCTTTTTATCAAGGACTCAGAAAGGAGACCCTTACTGAACTGGCATGGTGAGACAGCCACTCTTCATTAGACACTCCGGACACAGTTCCACTTCCTCCTGAAGAGAACCAGTTCCCTGAGCCCATCCACATTCAGTGCACTACAATGTCAATGTCCAAGCATCAGCAACTCAAAGAGAGGGGGTCTCTGCTTACTGCTGAGAATCAACACACCTACAGTACATAGCCCAGGATTTGAGAGACGCCGTAATGGAGAGACCACGTGGTTGGTCAACCCCATCATAATTTAGTCCTAATGAATCTTTTATTTTACAATGGCCCTACAATATTAAGATATCCAGACTATACTTATTCACATGGGGACGGAGGGAAATTTAATTGACAGGAACCTGGTAAAAGACCTCAAACTGAGAACATTAATTACAGCTATGCTTATCCACTTAACTTGGTTATATATATTTAGTCATTAGCAATATCTCTCTGGTCTTTTATTGGATTATTTTTATGCCTCTGCATAATCAATGGTGAAATTGTTATGTTTTCTGGTTGTCTGTCCATCCATCTGTGTGTCTCATATAATGATATAATGAATGAATATTCTTCACAAAATGAATCTTCTTTTGTGAAGCTTTTCCAGGCTTTTACTGCAGCTCCTTTCAGTTGTTGTTTGTTTCAGGGGGTTTCTCCCTTCAGTCTCCTCTTCAGGAGCTGAAATGATTTGGCCAGTCTAAAACCTTCCACCCCCCCCCCCCCCCCATTAAAGTTCCACATTGTTCCACACAGCTACATATAACTACCAGGTAATAAAAGCTGAAATTCTAAACTCTCTTCTCATATTTTTTTTTATCTCAATGATAAAATGATTTGGCCTTGCCGTTCCAATAGTTTCATAGGTGACTGTATATGAAATTTTCATTGTAACTGGCAGATGAACTGATTATATTTTGGAAGTGATCCAATCAGATAAAGGTCACAGCAAGGTCAAATGTCTGAGATAGTTTTATAGCTTCTTCCCTCTATATTTTAAGGGTATTTGAAGAATACAACTTAGTAATACCCTTGTTGAAGCTGTGGGCAAGTTCTGCTGTGTCATGTATTAGATATAGATATGGATAAGCAGTAGCTGTGTATATGATGACATGGGTTTTTTGACGAAAAAATAATTATGTCCACTCAGTTTTTCATCAGTTTAATTTGTTCTGAAAGAACTGAGACAAAACTAAAACGTCATGAAATGTTTTGTAATGTTTTTTGTGTGTTTAACACATTCAAGGTCAACTTATAAGAGAAAATTGCATTTAGTTAATTTTACAATTTTATAAATGTTTAATGCATACGCAATAAAACATCTAGTGACACCTTTCAGTGAAAATTTTGTCTATTTCAATAACGAGAACATAATTCTACATTAAAAACAGCAAGACTGCCTTCTGATAGTGTCACTGGCATGATGGGACAATGGTACATTTCACAAAATATCCTAATCCTGGCATGCAGTGTGCTAGTGGACTCTGCTTCTGTGTCTAAGGGCAGTGGTATGGAGAGAAGACATATGGCACCTTGGACACTTCTCTTGGCACAGTGCTCTGTCAGCCCCACCTGGCACTGTTTTCCTTCCACAGTCCTCTGGGGTTGGAAGCATGGCTCCCAGCAGGGCAGGAGGGTGTAGCTGCTCTGGCATGCCTGTATTTCCTCATGCCAGGTGGATGCACTGTTACCTCCAGCTTTTCCTATGCCCTTACTATAGAAAGACACGTTAGTTTGTGTGTGTATGTGTGTGACGGTGCATTCTGGTGACCAATGCCTGCCTCTGCTCTTTCAGTATAAGACCTTGAGTCCTGTGATGACACTTGGTCACAACTCTCAACAGAAATCCTGCCTGATTCAGCTTTGATTTGCTAGGAGAACATCACTGAACTGTTTCAAGAAGGAATGAAAGATGATGACAGCTACACTTTTCAATATTTGCTACACTTTTTTCAAGTGAACCCCTATCTCAAATAATAATGCATTAAAAGCCAAATGTCCTTCACCATAAGACATTCAAAAAGTATTATATTGATATGTGCACAAGCTGGCATAAGTGAGAGGGATTCTGCTTATTCAAGAGTCTCATACTGATGCCTTTTTAGTTGGCTGATCAGACTCATGGATCAAATTCCTCTTGCTGAATCATGGACAGCAAAAAAACTGGAGAGAATAATCAAAAGTTTAAACACTGTAGCATTAGCTATAGATCGCCCTCAACTTCCCTCTAAGTAGGAAAAATGAGCAGTCTTGAAATATAATAGTCCCACAGGCTAGGTGAAAAACTTAAATTTACTTGCCCTGAAGAATATATATGAAGAATAAGTCTTTATTAGGACTATCAAAATGAACATGTTAACAAATGATAACGGACGCTACTGTTGTGTTAAAAAAAACAACACCTTAACAAACAGCCCTTGCTTTAGTATAAGCTACTAAGGTAGACACCAGAATCATGTGCTTTTAAAATCACATTTTGCACTTAGGTCGTTAAGCCCTGGTCCTGTTCTTTGTGTGTGTGTGTGTGTGTGTGTGTGTGTGTGTGTGTGTGTGTTTACGTGTTTACTGTAGGGTGGAAATTAAAATGGAAAAGAAAACATGAGCGTAAAAAGGGAGAGAAATGTCAAGGCTGATGTCCTTTCTCCTTGGTGTGATGCAGACACACCACACCTTTGTGCTCTAGAACACCAAACTGCTAAAAGTTCTGCTTTTTTTATAGAGGTAGTCACACTTCTTGAAGATTTACTAATCGTGCATGTCATTAGTAACACCTGGCTGCTAATTACTCTCTTACTGACTTACTTTCTTTTGTCCCATGACTTTTTCTTTTCCCCCATGATGTTGAGATATTTGGTTAGATATAAATAATACTCCTTTTTAAACACTTTACTGTTTTTTATTAAATCTATGAAATGTGACTAAATATGTGAATCTATGATTAATCACAATTAATCACAGAAAGTGTGTGATTAATTGCGATTAAGAAAATGAATCAATTGACAGCCCTCATCATTATGTATAAACCTGTTATCCTGTCTGGAATGTTATAAACATACACTATATTGTCACGTATCTGAACGTAATGGAGGCAAGGAACCAGCTGAAATCCATAAGTAATTATACCCCCTATCTGTGCAAATTAATATCAGCTGGGTTGGTATATTGATGGTCTATAAAAAGGCTTTTCATTACCAAGGTGTCAGACAAGAAACATCTCATGATGGGTAAAAGCAAAGAGCTCTCCCCAGACCTTCACAACCTTATTGTTGTGAAACATATTGATGGAATCAGATACAGACGTTTTTCTAAACTTCTGAATCTTCCAGTAAGCACCATCAGGGTCATTATCCACAAGTGGAAGCAACATCACTCCGTCATCAACTGGCCACGCACAGGAGCTCCTCACAAGATCTCTGACCAGGGAGTCAGAAGAGTAGTCAAAAGAGTAGCCCAAGAGCCAAGGACCACTCGGAAAGAGCTCCAGAAACACTTGGAGGCAGCAGGTGCCATCGTCACAGAGAAAACAATAGGCAATGCACTCCACTGCTCACGCTCACCCCACAAGACTCCATTAGTAAAGAAAAGGCATGTCGAAGCTCGTTTAAAGTTTACTACAACTCATCTGGACAAGCCTGTGAAATACTGGGAGAGTGTAGTCTGGTCAGACGAGAGCAAAATGGAACTTTTTGGTTCTCATACTACACACCGTGTTTGGAGAAGAAATGGCACTGCACATCACCCTAAAAACACTACACCAACAGTGAAGCTTGGAGGTGAAGCATCATGGTGTGGGGCTGTTTTTCATCACATGGTACTGGCAGACTTCATATAATTGAAGGAACGATGAATGGAGCCCTTTACCGGGAGATTCTTGAGAAGAATCTGCTGCCATCCACCAGGATGATGAAGATGAGATGTGGGTGGAGCTTCCAGCAGGACTGTCATTACAAAGAAAGTCTTCTCCACTAAGTATTAAATACATTTCAGTTAGAGTGTTCAATACTTTTTTCCCGTGTCATTTCACTTTATTACACATAACTTTATTTATGGACTTTAATATTGATAAATTCCATAAATTTAACATTTATTCTTTAATTCTTTATATTTCCAGATTTTTTTCCAGAAATTCTTTATATTTCCAGATTTCTTGAGTTAATTCTTTATATTTGCAGATTTCTTGAGTTAATACTGATGTCTGGTGAAAATTTCATGTGAATAACCTCATTGGAAATATATTTACTGAAAAAATGTTGATGCATCCAATACTTATTTCCCCCACTGTACTTATATATATATATATATATATATATATATATATATATATATATATATATATATATAATGCAAGCTGAACATGAAGATTTTTTCATCTGGAATATCCAGTAGTAATTAATAAAATGTTTAACAAAACCAAGTAAATACCAGACTTTTATATTATAGAGACGAGCTGATTAGCTGATATAAATGCAGTGTCTTGGAGTGTGAGCATAAACAAACATGATGGTGTCCAGAAGACAGAAAACTTATTTGTTGTAATTTGTGATATCCAACCTTTATTTCCACTAATAAAATATTAATGTGAAAATATTTTTGTATATTATTATTTTTTTAAATCATCGTGCCAAGCCGCCGGTATACAATATGAGGAATGAGAGGAGCTCATTTGTTGTGATAATAATGCATACCCTTTAAGCCTACTGCGTTTTGCTTACTGCCTGCAACGATGATCACTAAATATACTGAGAATATAAAACACGTCCACACATGATTGTATGCCTTATTTATGTGCCCTTGTTATGATCACAAAATTAGGACAAACGTAAGTCAAATATATTAAAGGAACAGTATGGGTATTTTAGGGATCTAAAGAGTAACTATAGTAAGACTCCACAGAGCTCCTCGACTCGAGCCGTCTTGTACCTCTGCTGGAGGAATGCATCACAGCTTTGGTCACTGAACACTGCAGCAGTGATAAGAGCAAAAGGTTCTGACGGAGCTAGGCATAGCCAGTCTCTCCTCCAGCAATACAGCAAGCAGCGCTTCTTGTCTGCACACAACTACACAACTACACGCCACAGTTGACTCAGACCTGGCAGAACTGGATCAAAACCAGCAAAATGTACAGGGTTGTTTGAGCTCCACAACACTGGAGAAACAACTTAATATAAACTGCACACTCCTTCCTGTGTGGATTAATCTGATGTTTTTAAGTTCAAGTCAATACAAATGAATGTGAGGGGGAGCTCCTTGCTAGTGTTGTAATGAGGGGGTAAGGTAAAAGCTCCACAGAGCAACAGCGCTCATGTGGAACAGGTGAAGAGAAAGGAAAGGTTGACTGATTATTATTATTATTATTATTATTATTATTATTATTATTATTATTACTGTGGCAGGCTGTAAACCCGCAGTTTTCTGATTATAAGGTGAACATTTTTCTGTTACACCGCTCTGGAGCCATTGTTGTGTTTTTTGTGGTTACAGTTTTTAGAAAAACTGTTCAAATGGTGTCACAAAATAGAAAAAAGATCACATCTGTGGCAGGAGGGGTGTGTTCCTTTCTGTGTATGTGTTTTCTAGTGAACACAAGAAGACAAAATGGAGAGTGTTTAATGTGCAGCTGGTTTCATGAGTTTGGCCGTTACAAAAATGAAAGGTTGAAAGGCCTGGGATCCCCTGTGTTCTCCTTGCACACTCATGAACAGTTACATGACCTTTTATATTTATTGAACACATCATTGAAAAGAAGATTCCTTTAATGTTTGAGTAGCTGACTAGTTCAAAGTCGAGCAGAAATAACACAGCATAAGGCTTTTACTTAACATGGTGGTAAATATATATATATATATATATATATATATATATATATATTAAAATCACATCAATTGTTTGAATATGTACTGCATACATAAAACATAAGATGACAGTAACTCACTTGTGTGTGACTAATGAAGCTGTCCTTCTGCATTTGCTGCACTTGGTATTGGCAGGTCTACTCTCCACATGAGTTTACCTTTAATCACTGTCACAGATCAGGAAGTCCCGTGTCACATTAGAGAGAGACGTGGCAGAGATAAGACATCGCCGAGAGCAGCACTGGTTTGTTAGAAAATGCAGCTTTTAAACAGAGCTTTCACTAAGCACACATTGTGAAAAGGATTTTCTTTAGATGTTAGATTCACCAGAGCTGCTTTAGGTTAATTAAATTAAGTAAGCCTGGGTTAAGTCCAGAGGTAGGTCCATTTCATTTAAATCTGTTTTCTAGGGAATCATTCCATATAATCACCCAGCTGCAGTGTGTGTGTGTGTGTGTGTGTGTATGTGTGTGTGTGTGTGTGTGTGTATGTGTGTGTCTGCGTGTGCCTGAGCTGAAACAAACTCTTTGTCATACAGCTGGTTATTACCAATATGGTCCCTAAATGACAGTTTAATTGGCCTAGTGGCATGAAGCTTAAGCTGGCTCTCAGAGTGAATGCACATATAGATTTTCAGTGCACTCCACGTCTCAGATAATATCCCAATCAATGTAGTTGCTTCAATTAACTGCCTCAGATTTAACTGTCCATAGCAGTGCAATGCCTGTTTTGCTTCTTTGACAAAAGCCAGTGATGGGACAATGTTGAGGAATTAGAGGAATTGCTCTGCACAGTGGAAATGATCTCATCTTCTCCAGCAGAGAGACACATGCACAGTGCTGTGCAGTGTACAGACGACTAGAAATGTACCACCTTTTCCAGTGCTTTTAACGAGATAGAGTAGATTAGGCTGGATGATTGTATAGTCTAGAAGAGTCAAGATCAGGTTTGTGATCAGTGAGGTGAACAGCAGCAGTTGTTAAGAGCAGAGTAAATGATGATGGTAATGATATGAGAGATGAAATGACACAGACACTTCATAAGAAGAGGAGTTGGGGCAGGAATGAGGAGATACTTCATTCAGAGATAATGACTTGTTCTCTCATACACACAGATACTTTTGTCATACAACTGATGTAAAGAAACAAGCAAAGAGTGAAAAAAAAACAGTAACTATAGAAAAGCAAAAAGTGGTGAACAGCTTATTACTACACAGAATGACGCTGGCAATACTTTTCAAGGAGTGACAAAAACATGATTTATACATTTGACAGGTACAGACAGGTGACTCTCTTAAACTGCTGGAGGCATTTTCATGGGTCATTGCAAATCAATGCAAAGTTATTGACTTTATCCTATGATGAAACATTTCTATCCTGATAGGAGGGCATGAGGGCTCACTAAATGGTGAAAAAAACATGTGCTATGGCTAACAATGTGAACAGCCCAAAGAATAGCCGCAGACTGGTCAGAGTGCCCATGCTGACTCATGTTCACCACCAGAAGAGCCTACAATGGGCACGTGAGCATCAGAACTGGACCATGGAGTAATGGAAGAAGGTGGTCTGGTCTGATGAATCACGTTTTCTTTTACATCATGTGGACGGCCAGGTGCGTGTGCGTCTCTTACCTGGGGAAGAAATGGCCCCAGGATGCACTATGGGAAGAAGGCGAGTCGGCGGAGGCAGAGTGATGCTCTGGGCAACGTCCTGCAGGGAAGCCTCAGGTCCTGGCATTCATGTGGATGTTACTTTGACACGTACCACCTACCTAAACACTGCTGCAGAACACGTACACCAGTTCATGGTAACGGTGTTCCCTAATGGCAGTGACCTCATTCAGCAGGATAATGCGCCCTGACACACATCAAAAACCGTTCAGGAATGGTTTGAGGAGCATGATAAAGATTTCAAGGTGTTGAAGAGTGTTGGACAGCGCATATAGGAGTAGAGATAGACTTGGACATGGCAGGAACGAAAAAGCTTTCAAGGAATTGTTAGGGGATTTAACAAAGGTATTATTGTAAAGGGGAAATATGGATACATTTTGTTGATCTTAAACTAAGAAAAGCATTACACTCAGTATGTTTATGTGGACAACAATAATCCGATATGAGCCCGATTAAGACGATACTCTGATTAAGAAACTAGCATGTAAACAGTGATTATTGATGACCTTAATCAGACTAAAGTCATACTTGAAATAAACACAAATGGAATTAAGACGTGGAGTATTCCTGTTTTAGTCACATTATCCAGGTGTATTACAGACATGTAAACACCTTAATCACACTATTAATGTCGTGTGAGAGTTTTCACTGCATTTTGCGACAGGACACGTACACACACGGCAGTGATCAACCGTTTGACAACAAACAAGAGAACACGGCTGCATCAGAAACTGCGTACTTGCCTACTATATAGTAAGCAAAATACATGTATCTCAGCTACTATATAGTAGATAAGTATGCGGTTTGGGACACAGCCCACGGCTTCAAGCAGTCGTCTATTAGCACGTACAGCACGACAAATAATTAACCGCACTTGAAGCTTTTGTAAAATTAAAAATAAAAACACCCAAAACTGTATACGGTTCCAATACGAAGACGAACTGTATGCCGATAGGTGAAATTCTGGAGGGGATGTCGGACGGCGCGGCGCAGTGACGTAATGACGTGTATCGATCTATGTACTATGACATGTAAAACAGGAACATGAAAGGAATATTTTAAAAGCGACTCATGTAAACACCTTAATCACAATATTGTCTTATTCAGAATAAGGTCCATAATTAAATTATTGCTGTCCGTGTAAACATAGTCATTGATGAGCAGAATAATCAGAGGGTGAACTGTGGCAGAATGAAGGAGATTGTTGGAGCTTGTTGACAACACTGTAGAGGGTTTTGAGTTTGCAAATCGTATAATTATTTTAGTTCCAAAAGCCAAGAGCATAATAGTTTAATATGTGAGCAGCTCTCAGTCAGATTTCTTCTGAGAAATCAACATTCAAATCTGTCCTTGTGCATGGATTTGCTTTGCTCTCATAAAAACCTTATACTGCTCTCATATCTCTCCTCATGTTTGGAAAGTTCTAATGCACGTAAGTTCATCCTGCTTATTCACAAATTTTCATTTGATCTCTCGCTCTTTTAGATGCATCATTGTGCTAAGAAACATTAAAAGATAGAAATGACCTTCCAGACTGTCTTTATCGAGTTACATTTAATTTAGAGTATTAAATAAGCATTTGGCTAAAAAGCAGGTACATTGTGCAGCATCTGCATGAATGCTCTTTATTTCTTTATTTGCTATTCTCAATGCAATATGTCTCTGTTTTTTGTTTTTTTTTAAACTTAGGGTTTTTAAAATTTAATTATTATTTAATTTAAAGAAGATTTTTTAAAAATCTGAGAATTTATGCAACAGCTAAATAAATTTCATGCATTTTATCTTTTTTTTAAATTTACCTATGATATTACTACACATGGGCAATCCTTCTACATTTTAAATATGTGTTATTTAGAAAAACTCTGATTTCATGTGATAAAACAAATCAAAAGAACCTGAAGATTGTTTTAAAATAATTTATACATGAAGGTGTAAGTGCTCTGAGTGTTCTCCTATAATGCCTAATGGAGAATACATGGCGAGGGGTCTGAGAGCGTTCCTCCATACAGAATCTCTCCAGATCCTTCACATTTCGAGGTCCACGCTGGTGGACTCTCCTCTTCAGTTCACCCCACAGGTTTTCTATGGGGTTCAGGTCAGGGGACTGGGATGGTCAGGGCAGGACCTTGATTTTGTGGTCAGTAAACCATTTTTGTGTTGATTTTGATGATGTTTTGGATCATTGTCCTGCTGGAAGATCCAACCACGGCCCATTTGAAGCTTTCTGGCAGAGGCAGTCAGGTTCTCATTTAATATCTGTTGATATTTGATAGAGTCCATGATGCCATGTATCCTAACAAAATGTCCAGGTCCTCTGGCAGAAAAACAGCCCCAAAACATTAAAGATCCACCTCCATATTTAACCGTGGACATGAGGTACTTTTCCATATGGCTACCTCTCTGTGTGCACCAAAACCACCTCTGGTGTTTATTATCAAAAAGTAATTATTAATTATTGCCCTGATGGTGGAAATGGGCGTTTTCAATGCTTGTGGTATTTTCTTATAGACACGCCCCATTGTGTGAAGCTCAACAACTTTTTGCCGCACATCACAGCTATATTCCTTGGTCTTACCCATTGTTATGAATGAATAAGGGAATTTGGCCTGTGTGTTACCTCATATTTATACCCCTGTGAAACAGGAAGTCATGGTTGAACAACTTCCTGTTCCTAGTCACCCAGGTGTACTATAAAATGTAAAATATCAATGGGAATATACTTCAAATATATATTTTCTCATATGAATTCATAGGGATGCCAATAAATGTTGCACACCTATATTTAACAAAGATTTTTTTTGGCTAAACCTGTGTTGTGTTTGCAATTGTTTGATATCCATGAGTGCAGAGTATTTTTGTGAATTTTTTTTAACAAAAGATCAAAAGGTTAAATTAATAAAGAGACTTTTTCACAGCCTTCTTTGTTCATATATATATATATATATATATATATATATATATATATATATATATATATATATATATATATGGTTTGTATTGTATGGTTATTTTCAAATTGAAAAGTCTTAGGAAGACCATGACCAAGAAACAGCCTCCATACATGGATGTGGGTAGTACAGTGTTCAGTCTATGTCTATGGGTCTCACAGATGTACAAACTATACAAACTAGTTTTGAGGAAGTTTTTCTTCTTTATGTAATTCCTCAGATAGCCAGATAAGTGTGCGTATTTCTGGCTTATGCCTTTATTACAGAAGAACTGTTTTCACTCTGTGCAGTAAAAAAGTGTTTTTTGCTGTTTTAGGACAGGTGAAATGCCCTTTCTAATGAGCACATTTTGGAGCATGGGCTCATAGAGAGACTAGCCTGTTTTCCACTGTAGGGCCAAGCAGTTTTGAAGTGCGCAGTAAAACAGAGACTTGCACCAGTTAACATCTGGGCCAACTGTAACATTCTAAAGCAATCAAAAGAAGCAAAAACAAGAGGGTAAAAAAGGTCAGACACTGCACTCTTGAGTAAATAATTTGGTTTTACTTTGAATGCTGACCATTAGCCTCCAGTCATTCATGTAAGGTGAGCTGTATTAATCACCAGTGAATAGATTACAGCACCCTATTTTTTTTTTTTAGCTTATAATGGTAGTCAGGTACATGATAGCAACCATAATATCAAAAATCAGATGAATACTTCTACTTAAGTAAAGATTATCTTCTGTGTTTCCTGCTGAAGTGTGAAATTAACCATTCGATGGCATTGTCTTATGAAATGTTATAAAATCGTCTGGTGCTCACAATGGTAGTTAAAAATGGTAGTATGCACAGTCTTTTGCACAGCACGGTACAGCCTACAGCAATTTAATGCAGCGTGCCAATGTAATGGGTCTATCTAAAGAAACGTACGTCTTAGCTGAAAGAGAGGAAAAGAAATATATTGTGTAAATATAATGTAATGTATAGTATAATGTGTATTATGGACATAAATATAGTCACTGCTTCACACTGCTTAGTGTGATTATGTGGCACTGTCTGAGATAATTCAGTCCTTTGCACTGATCTGCAACAAACTTGATCTTAGAGCACACTACTCAGTTCATAGTCCAGAAAGTATTAAAATACAGGTTATTGTATTTCTTTCCTAAAACGTTTTACTTTTTTTTTCACTTTAATTGTTGGTTGCTACAGTATTTTACATTAAATGTAGAAAAAAAAAGATCTGACGTGATTTATCTTGGTTTCATTTTTTTACATCACAAAAATGCGCAATTTTAACAGGGGTGTGTAGACTTTTTTAATATCCACTGTATAATCCCATATCTGATTTTATATTTAAAAGGTTTAACAGAGCACCAATAAATCAGCTGCCAGCCATTTTGTTCTCTTTTGGAGGTCAGTATGTGGTCAGTGAGAGGTCATTAAGAGGTCAATGAGAGGTCTGTGAGAGGTCAGTGAGATAGGTAGGTGGCTTTTCCATATAATACAAGCATGCATGCCGACGTGGCTTACACGCCATACTTCCTCAAGAAGCTAGGCTCTCAGAGCATGTGGTTTTAAGTCCACTAATATCTAGAATGTCACTGCACCGTCCATCTGCTAGCTTACTAATGATTTTCCTCCTCCTTATGGATCAATCTGATGAACTATGTGTTGCATATCAGATCATCAACTGATCTGCTTCAAACCTAAACCCTTAGAAGATCAGTTGCTCCCCTTATATGTTCTATGTAGAACCCTACACCAGAGTGTTTAAGTATCAAAAAAGGAACCATTTAAGGTCGAATATAAAAGGTATCTCCCTTAAATTTGCTTCAGTCCCTGCCTGAACATGATGTGCCATCAGGCTCTCCTGGGCCAGATCAGGTTTCTGAACCTAACTCGGTCTCGACTATGGATTGTGAGCTGTCTGAAGGGGATCAGGTGTCTGACTCTGAGTCTGTGAACCTGCCTGTAACTCAAGTGGGTTGTTGTGCCTATGCTTTCTGCACAGGGATCATTAGATGGGCTAAGAAAAAAAGGGGAGTAAGAAAAAAGTCATTAATGACTTTTGCCTGTTTTTCTGCGAAAAACTCCAGAACATTGTTCAATATGCATACTATTTAACTTAGAATTTTTATGGTTTGCAGTTTGCTGTACCACAGTGACTTGTTGGTCTGGGACTGCAGGTCTCGAGGTCCCATCAATAACTTTAACAGGCTGATCAAGGCCCAGAATGGGCTGTCAGTCAACACCCTGGGTACATACTAGCAGCTATAGTTCTGGAAAATCATCTGCCAATGCAACCTGGCCCAAAGCTTTTGGCTCTGCTGTGGTTGAGAACCATATTGGATAGCACTGTCAGTTGTTTGTCTCTTTACAAACACATCATCTTCCACTCTTCTGTAGGTTTTTCACATTAGTTGAATTACCTCCTTGTAAATTTGCCACAAGACAACACGTCCGCTCCCTGATTAACTCTGCCTAATAGGTAAGTAGCTTGAGACAGGTGTTCATCAAGCAGAGCTGAAACAAACAATTTCTTACAATTTTTTACATTATTTGAAGAGCATGTAGCAGGATTGGTAATTCAAGGCAGTGGCTCTTGTGAACAAATAAGATACGTGTGTTTAAAAACAGACGACACTTTATTTTACTATTCTATGACACAGAAACTAATCTAACACATGAACACACACACACACGCAAGCAGAGGTGAAAATGGTTAAACAGAGTGAATGAAGTTCCGAGTTTATAACAAAGGATGTTATTTCACAGACCATGACCTGAACAACCACCAATTTTATCAATCTGATTTCACTTCTTTAGAAGAGCTTCAAACTTAATTATATGCATCAGGCTTAGCTAGAGTCTGGGGAATTGTTTGCCTGTTGATGGGGGGTTTCCTCATTACACAGTGTTAAGGGGATTCCCGCAATGGTTATTTGTTCGTCTGGTCAGCGTTGAGTGGCGTCTCTGAAGACCAACCAGAATGGAAGAGTGGAATGGCGTCTAGAATGACGCATGTTTGGAGAGCTGGTGGCAGGAGGTTTGAAAAGCTGGGGAGCTCTAGGCTGGGTCTCCGGGCAGATGTTAATTGAAGACTCCCTCCTCCGATGAGGTGAGATGACTTGATTTTAGCGAGCCAAGAGAGCAGAGAGAACCCACACGGGAGCGAACAGAAGAGTTGGATTTTAACTCTTTCTGGCTAGTCCCGCCCTCTAAGGGTTCCAACCAACCAGAAATTGTCATAGGGCAGGCTGTAAGCCATATGCTCCGCCTATAAAGTTTAATCAGTCTATTGTCTCTGTAGATGGGTGGTTCCACACTTTTTCATGATGTGTGGATTAAACTTTGTCCAAAATACTAACATGTACATGTAATGACATCCTATCTGAATTTCCTTACTTTCATCTATCAGAAATTTATTCCACAAACACATACATACCACACACAACATATGTTAAGTACAATATTAATAGCACTAATACTATATTAATAACACAATACTCACACTAGTACTACTAATACTAATATATGCTAAATAAATGAAACAATTAGTGCTAACCTAATGGTTATGGACATGAAGGAAATAGATAGAAGCATGTCAGAAAAATCGGTGATTGCAGTGGATTTAAAGATATATTCAGAGATTTACAGTCATTGTCTCTGTGGAGTGTCCTGATGTGCTGATTCAACAAGGGAAGGGGGGCTCCTCCCTGCAGTTATCACTTTATGGGTGAAGGACCTTGGGTTTTATCTGTTGGGTAAACCGTCTGGTTTTGGTGAGTCCAAGAGAAGGGCTTGTTGTTCCTCAACCCACTTGTGGCATTCTGGGGGGTTGAGTTATGGTTTTACTGCAACATTTGGCCAGGTGGCCACTCTGACAAAGGCCGCTAGTGTTTAGTAATGGTGGGTTTGTCCCTCCACCCCAGAATTGTTGGCACCAGTCCTGACAGCTTCTTTGAATTATGGTTTGAGTAAATGGAATGTCTTACCTTCTCTTGTTATCATCTCTGCTGCCTGGGTCAATCCTACACTGCGTAACTCCATTCATCCTTTGTTGCAATATCTGAACCATACTGTAACTTTGCAGGAACTTTTAAGTTCCAGCGGAAAGTGATGAATAGCTAGCAGTATTCCATAGACTGTGAGGTGTTCTTCACATTTTGAACACCTACATTTACTGATTTGGTTGATGCTTTTGTAAGGAGAATTGATACAAGATGCAACTGAGCAGTTAAGGATGAAGGGTTTTGTCACTGCAGGATATGATCTCATGACCTTTCACCAACCAGTAGCTGAAAACTTTAACTACAGAGCAAATAATGAATATATAAAAGTCTAATGTGTGACCATGGTTGTGTGACATTGTGTATTGTCAAATTCAGATGTTTGAGTAAAGACATAGGGGTGTAGCCAACACTTTTTCAAATTTATATGATGAAAATCTCAGAAGTTCATCTTAACTTGGCCCTTGGTAGCTAGTGGTGTGAGCTCTTTAAGATGTTTATCAACAGGTTGGTGCTATGTCTCAGTGAGAAAGAACATGGAAGTTTTTTTCTGGAATATTTAAACATGCATTGAATAGAGGTGTTTTATCAATGAGAAACCAATGGTTAAGAAGTATATTTGAATTGGTATATTGCCAGGATAGTAGAGTCCCACAGTTAATTCAGTGGCTAGTTTCAGGTTATTCTGATCAACCTCTCTTTTGGTCCAAACAGTGAAGATGAGTCTGATAAAATCCTTTCTGGATGATCAAAATGCTTCAGCTTCTCCAGAAATAAGATGCTTGAAGAATCAGGAGACCAAGAGCCAGGGTATAGTCAAAGAGATGGTTTATTATGCACACAAAGGCATTTCTTAGTCTAAACATAAGTTGGATACAGTTATCTTTTATACTCATATGTACGTGCAAGCAACATACCCAAAGCCAGTTAAGGAAAAACATAAAAGTAAAACATGAGAGAAAAACACCTTTACAAAAACATCAACAAGGACAGAAACACAAAAACATCATGATACCACGAGTAAGCAAAAATCACATTGAACTGATCTTAAATGATTGAATCATAATCATGGGAAATAAGGAACAATATTTCACAATCCCTCCTTTGGATGACCCTAAAATCATCCATTAAAGCAAGCTTAACCATTTTATACTATTCTACGTACTATAACCACTGGCCAGGTGATCCATCTACATATCCTAAAAGAAGGATAGGCTGCACCCATGTACCAAGCATGTTAGATTAAACGTAAGATCAGATTAAATGTAGGCATTAGGCCTATCAACCAGAGTTAGGAAAATTGTAGCTTCTGCTTCTTGGGCCTGGGTCATGCTATTAGAGACACAAGCAGCAACAGTGAAAAAAGGCATAAATTAACAGGAGGGTGAGAAAGAAAATCAGGAAACCCAGTAGAATTTCCCGGCCATGTCGCCACCAGCAGCCTAGCCAGGCACATCTTTGTTATCTTGATCGATAGCGTTAACATGATCACATAACTCACCTAGGTCATTAAAGTATTGCGTCGAATTTAGAGTAAGGTCGGACACATACGTACAGCACTCAGGACAAACCACTGCACAGGTACCTCCATGCTAAGATATAATTTAAAGTGTCCCAATTCTGCAAAATCATCATCCGCTGTGACTGCTTGTGTAACATTATGGCATGTGGTGACATTAAATGAGAGAACATCTGTGTTTAGCAAGGCACAGTGCTACAGTGATGTATATTAGGACAGTGTGCAGGAGAGCAATGAATAAAACTAAGGAAATGGCTGAGACTGAGTGACTGACCAAAACAAATGTTGACAAATGGAGGGAGTGAAGGCTACGGAGTTGTACTGTATTGTAAATATCCGCCGTAATCCAGCTATAATAGAAAGGCAAACCAACCACAGCTAATCCGAAGCCCCAAAGATTTATTATGTATTTATTGAGAAAAAGTCTCATGATCAGCAGAGAAAAGCTGGTTCACACCACACACAGTTAGCCATGTACCACACACAGTTAGCCATGTACCACACACAGTTAGCCATGTACCACACACAGTTAGCCATGTACCACACACAGTTAGCCATGTACCACACACAGTTAGCCATGTACCACACTTAGCAGCCAAGTAAAGTGTGAGTGAATCTGGGAAACTGGCCTTATCACCAATCAAACTGTCAATTTACGTATAAGAAGAGTAACTAAGTCAACTTTGACTTGATCAACTTCAAATCATATAAAATTTGCATGGATTAAATGGTAAATGGTCTGCACTTATATAGCGCTTTTTTAACCTTACACAGTAAAATCCTTAGTGTTGAATTAACACCCAGAGTGTTCATTTGAGTCCAGTGGACTTATCTAAACACTGTAGGGTGTAAATTCAACACTCTGGGTGTTAAATTAACACTGGGGATTTTGCAGAGTAGTGAGTGGTTCTACAAAGCGCTTTACACTGCATCTCATTCACCCATTCACACACTCACACACCAGTGGTAGCAGAACTGCCACGCAAGGCGCTAACTTGCCATCAGGAGCAACTTGGGGTTCAGGGTCTTGCCCAAGGACACTTCGGTATGTGGAGTCACGTGGGCCGGGAATCAAACCGCCAACCCTACGATTAGTGGACAACCCGCTCTACCACCTGAGCCACAGCCACCCAAATGATTGGGGGGATTACTGCACTTAATAATAATAATAATAATAATATTAATAATAATACAGTTTATTTGTTGTTGCCTTTCATAACACTGACACCTTACAGTAGCACAAGAGAAAACAACATACAGTAAGCGCACCATAGTTAAAATAGATACACAAAATAAAATGGACACAACATATCATTATAATATGTATAATATGTATAGTATACTAGACACATTAGACACAACATAATATAAATTAAATAATTATAATGCATAATCTCATTTAAACAGATGTGTTTTAATCTGAGATTTGAACTGTGAAATGAGTCCAGCTGACAGATGCACTGTGGGAGTGAGTTCCAGAGTTTGGGTGCTGAGCAACTGAAAGTGCTGGCATCCATAGTGCTGAGAACTGTAGAGGACAGGATGGTATAAGGATAAAAAAGATCGGAGAGGTAGGAAGGAGCCAGATTATGAAAGGCTTTGAATGTGAGCAGTAGAATTTTATAGTGAACTTATTGTTGGTCAGGAAGCCAGTGGAGCTGAATACGGGAGGGTGTGATACGGTCAGTGTAAGTAATAATTCTTGCATGTGAGCTTTGAATGATTTGGAGCATTATTATTAGTATTATTAAATACGCCAAAAAGGATGGCGCTACAGTAGTCAATACAGGATGTTACCAGATCATGAATAAGAACTTGACTGCTGTGATATGAGAGGGACGGGTACTAGCAGTATTGAGTAGGGGGAACAAAGAAGTGCATGAGATGTAATTGATGTGAGGACCGAAAGAGGGTAAACTGTCAAATTTGTCACCAAGGCTTTTTGTTTGGGAGGAAATAATGAATAATTCCAAAAAGGCAGAACATTCAGAGATTAAATGTGAAGGCAAGACACCGGGACAGCAAACTAAATCTGTGGTGTGACCTTTATTGTGTGTTGTGAACTTAACAAACTGATTAAGGTTTAAAATCCTTATACACTGTGCTAGTCAGGTTATCAAAATGAATCTTAAAACAGACTTGTTGAACATGAGTTCAGAAAGAAATATAGTAGAGGGCTTGGGAAGGCTATAAATCATAATCATAAACAATGATAGGAGTGGGTCCATTAAGTTGTATGGCCAGGGTTAGTTTGATGACCGGAGTGATTTTAAGATTCTCGTGATAAATAAATATGAACAGTTCTGTGGGTAGAAACTCCTTGTTGATAAGAGAGGTCAGAGGAAAATGGCCAGATTGGTTTGAGTGGATCAAAATCTCAGAGATCACACTTTTTCCACATTCTGATGTTTGATGTGAACATCAACTGAAGCTTTTGACCTGTATCTGCATATTATGCAATTTATGCATTGCATTGCTGCACGATACACCACTGGCTGATTGAATGAATACATTTTCGGAAAACAAGTTGTTATTTTATAGTTTTTAATAATTAAAGAATGATAAAAAAGCGACACAACACAAATCCATAAATTAAAGAATGTAATGTAATGTTTGTGGGTGTCAGTAAATGCAAATGAGCTGTGTCATTATTTACTCTTGGAGATACTGGGCATAGCCCCCAGTGTGGCCTCTTTCTAACTCATACATTAGCAGCTATTATAGCGCAGCAGACTAAGCAAAGTAGTGAGAAAGTAGTGGGAATGAGAGAGCGGCTAATCTTCAGGAAGCAGCAGAATAAATGGAGCCTTTGCAGTACTCTACAGTTTGTTTTCTGGATGTTCTTCTCAAATACACGTTCTTCTGTTTTTTCCTTACTTTTTACTGTACAACATTATAGAAATGTAAACAGCCACTCATTTAGTAGTACAGGAAAAATAGAAAGAATATTTTAGCTTTGAAATATTTCAGGGTCATTTGTTGTATGAATAATCTTTTGTTATGGTTAACACACTTTGGATAGATTAATAAGATGTCATATATTTGAAAGATGCTGCTTTGCATCAGGCATTAATGAAAGATAAGCGGAATGCACACCTGCGGTAAATGCATTTTTTCTGCCTTAACATTGACTCTGGGGAAGGTTTGAGATGGTGGACTCATTGGTTTTTGCTGTGCACAAGCTGGCAGTAATTTTGCAGTGCTTAAAGATCAGGGACTGATTTGTGGTAGGAATAAAAGCCAAAAAATGTCACATTAATAATGTTGACCAAAGGTATACAAAGTACTTATTGTACTAGGTTGTTTCCCCCCTCGGTGCTGACACATAATGCATTACGCAAACACAGTTTTCAAAAAGCCTATAACTATATATAACAGTAAGTGCTCTGGGGTAGAAGAGTGCCTGCTCCACTATATGTGAAGCAATATGGAAGAGCTCTGTGAAAGACCAAAACCTGAGGTAAGGAAAATGTATGCAAACAGGCCAAATAAGCAACATTTTTACTGAGGAAAAAACAAGCATCTTAGAGTTTATGTGCCCTGTGCCATACACAAACCCACATGGCATATGCCTGGCAGAATAATCCACACTGTTTGTGTTCATTGCATGCTACTAGTATGATATTGTGCTTGCTTTTTATTGACAGTTAAAGTTGAGTCGGCTGTTATTATAACATTTGCATTGCATTGGATTTTTTTGGTTAAAAATGAAAATCATTACTGTGGAGAAAAACGTTACAGCATTTCTGAGCTGTTGTGAGTCACTTTGTCAAGCCTGTTATAGTTTTGCACTGTAATAGTGCACAGAGCTGTCAGGTACACAAATCCAATGATCAGCCCAAAGCTGGTGGATGTGCATCTGCCTTATGGCTGACATGCTGTTGAGATGCTAATTCCAGTGTATGGTTTGTTTATCATCAAACAAGACTGTAACAACCTTGAGTCCACACTAATGACAATACTTTAATATAAAATGTCTTTAATATAATCAAGTTGCTCTAGTATTTCCTATTATAAAATTGCAATAAATAAAATATAAAATTATAAAACCTATTTCTAGACATTTTTCTAATTTCAGGATTGAAACAGTCTTGTTGTACTGCAGATAATTTCGAACAAGAAAATTCAGGTCATGTCGACGCCGGAATTGATTTGCTGTTTGCTTACCTGGTTGATCTAGTTCTTTTTATTGACGTTTTTGCTCTGGCCTGCACTTGGTTATGTTGTTTGCACATCGCCTGATGCTTGCCTGTTTTTTGAGTACGTTTTTGGTTTACACCTTTGTCCTGTTTGCCACAATTAATAAAACCATTGAGTACCTGCACTTGCGTCCTCAACTGTTTCCTGATGGAATGCTTCACCTCTTAATGGATGCAGCAGGAAGCGATGAGTGGGACCAAGCACTAGCAGCACAGGGCTTCATAGGAGAACAGCAGCAGCAGATCAACATGCTGATTGAACAGCTAGCACAGCTCTGTGTCACCACCCCAGCTACACCAGTCCCACCGCCAGCTGCTTCTCCATACACATAGGGAGAATGAGAAGATTTCCTATGGGCTTTCTGTGCTGACAATCAAGAGGGCTGGGCACCATTCCACCTCTGGAAAAACTCAGTAAAGCGCTCCATCAAAAAACTCACACCTTTCCAACGCATCCTGGGGTACCAGCCACCCCAGTTTTCGTGGAACGCCAAACCCACAAACATCTAGGGCACACGGCCCAGTCAATCAAGAAATCTGCATAAAACTGGCATGGAGAGACCCCCAGCTATGAACCAGATGACCAGATAGGAATTTTCACCAGAGACCTACAGGTCATGGAGGGAAGCAGATACACAGATACACCGGCCCATTGAAAATCTTCCAGAGAATAAACAACATTACCTACAAGTTGGAATTACCATGCTACAGTTACCTAGCCTCCTCTTTCTATGTTTCCCGCCTCAAACCAGTCACTTCCGATCCCCATCACTTCAAGTCACTTGCAATATGGCATTTTTTTGCTGTGAACAGGACTGGGGAAAGAACATTCTGAATTACAGCACAATCATGTTGCATTAAATTCAATTCAATTTTATTTGTATAGCGTGTTTAACAGTGGACATTGTCTCAAAGCAGCTTTACAGAAACATATAAACACAGGATAGAGATTTTAAGTGTGTGAATTGATCCCTATTGAGCGAGCCGGTTGCGACGGTGACGAGGAAAAACTCCCTAAGATGATATGAGGAAGAAATCTTGAGAGGAACCAGACTCAGAAGGGAACCCATCCTCATCTGGGGAACGACGGATAGTGTGAGAGTAGAAGAAAGTTCATTATGGGTTTTATATGAAGTCTGTTTGTTGAACTAGTCCACTGTTCACTAAAGGAGACCTGAGTGTAAAACTGTAAGAGGTAAATGCAGTCCCAAGGACATCGCAGCAACTGTAGTCCCAGCAACCACAGCGAGAATGTCTAAGTGGAATTGAGGTCCAAAACCATTTCCCGTACTTCAAGCAGTACCGTCCTCAGCGATCTCCAGGCTTTAACCTGAAGTTGATGAGAGCTCCATCCAGAGGTAGGGCACCCGAACGGATCAGGCAGGTCCGGAGTGCAGAAAGGGTCAGGATCACTGGCATCTCCATAAAATCATGTGTGGCGTGACAGAAGGAGAGAGGGAGAGGGAGGTAAAGAGAGGGAGAGATTGTTAGATAAGACTGTGTACTTTGTGTAAAAGAAAATCTACTCATGGTAAGCTTGAATAAACAAATACATTTTGCATTACCCTATCAAGACTAATCACAAGCAACATCACTGCAAAAAAAGACATATTAGCAAGTGAAAATAAATATATTATTATATACTATTTATCTAGTAGTTTTTAATTTATTGTCAAATAATTTTCCTTCTTTTTAGCAATAAATACTTTCCATCTATCCATTTTCTGTACCGCTTATCCCACACAGAGTCATGGGGAGCCTGGAGCCTATCCCAGGGGATAGGGGATCCCAACCCATCGCAGGACACAAATAAATACTTTAAATTGGATAAATTATCTGCCAATAGATCAAGATGATTTTAAGGTTGAAATGAATAAAAATGTCTAGAAATATATTTAATAAGCTTATATATTTTTATTCTTAAGTTATAATAGGAGATACTAGATAGAAGTAGCTATATTATGGATATTTTCACTTCTAAGATGTCATTTTTTTTGCAGTGTAGGACAGAATTCAAGGACTCTGTAAAGCATAAAAGCCTGTGTTTGTGCATGCCTGTAAATCATGTATTTATTTGTATTTATTGAGTTGTTTAAAGGGTAAAGGAGTTGCAACATACGGGTGCACACACTCAGTTATGACTCTGACATGGTTCCCATCATTACAAATTTTCTTTGTACCTCTCATCATTGGTTGAGCAGGTACGCCAGAGCACATCCACTCCTGGCACATGTGAGTGTGCAAATGAGAGAGTGTCTGCAGCAGTGTTTTCATACAGCTTGCCTTTTGAATTCACCGCTGCTCCCCCGGGAGCTCTATGCCAGTGATCACGAAAGAAAAAAAAGAAGAGAGAGACACACAGGAGCAATTAGACTGCATTGTGTAGTCTTTCAGAATATGACATGAATTTGTATGAATTGTGAATAATACATGAAAGAAGCCAAGGTCTACATGAAAGATGGGTGTCTGTGTGGTTATGAGACTATTATCAGAAGGGAAATGATATTTTTCAGCTAAAAACACAATACTCAGCTGAAGCGAGCTATTATGTGTTGCACTTGAACTGGAAAGTATCCACCTACTCGATGAAACAGGTGTATAAAAGCAGGAGCCAGCCTACACTTTTCCAGCAGACACTCAGTGCTGTACCCCTGAGTCTGGGTGAGCCAGACAAACTGGACCTCTGTTATCTCCGTGTCTCACACTCAGCTTCCCACAGGAGTGATGAGATTGGAGTTTGTACATGTGTCTATTTCTGCTCACAAGTACTGGAAATCTGTTGCAGTGAAGACGTCAGATTATTATTGGGAGACAGGCAGGCCATGAACATGTCCACTTCAGCTATTTGTTTGTTACAAAAATGTGAATTTTTATCTTATTTATTCTACTTGCTGAAATCAATCTCAATACAAGGTTTTATGTAGTGTCTGAATATAGTAGTGGAATCTACAGAGAACTGTTGTTAGACTGCAAAATGTTATGTAATTATCAGCACTTACAAGGATGAAACAGCTTTCCCTTTTCCCTGTGAGAAAGATATTCACAGTATCTTACAAGAATAGAGGTTTATAGAGAGAAGTCTCAAAGCTACTTTAAATACACCAGAATGATACCGTTTTCCTTTCAGGGACAGACCCCAAATGCATTTGTATATGTGCATTAAAAAAAACGAAACTATATATATTTAATTTTGTCATATGTGATTGAAAATGTAGTACATTACTTATAACAAATAGCTATCATTATTTAGTGCTTGAAAGATACTCTGAAACATGGGGTTAAATATTATTTGGAGTCAGGCTGTCAGGTCAGATTTGGTACAAGTTCAGTCGCACCTTTTGAACGTCATCATACACATGAAATCATCACTCCCAAACAACAACAACTCATTATATTCTTTTGCAGCGTAGGACCAGTGATGAGTTTTAGAGAGCTGGGAAACCAAAAGGGAATGTGACCTGAAGGGTGATGGAGTGGTCCCTGTTTTTCCTGAATAATTACTAAATAATAATAATTAATATTTAAAGCTATAGATTTATAATTAAATGCAAGTTATAAGCAAGCTACCACAATGACAATCAGCCGATTTAGCTTTGTTGTGGAATGTGTTAATGTTTCCAACCAACACCAATGTCATGGCCTGCAAAAACCCTCGACATGCTCACATTTCAACATTTTGTACTTTCTATAGATATGAAAACTACAGGCTTTCTTGATCTGAGCTATTCTTTATCTTTTGCATGTATCTCAGACAGAAGTAGAGTCCTTTTCCTTTATGGAAAACAAAGACAATCAAGATTTCATTCCAATTCCACTAAAAGATGCCCCACCTACTTCTACATTTACAACCTAATCTACTTAGGAAAGAAAAAAAACTTCACTGACATTCACTGACTTTGATTATCATCTACATCTCATCACCTGAGGAGGAAATCGCTGAGGTGACTGAGGTTAAAGAACCTGAGCCTCGTCCATCCTCGTCATCATCTCTAACCTCAGCTGATCTGTGTCCGGTTTAAAAACTTGTCAGCTGTAGCCTACTTAGTGTGTAAGTCACTGTTTTGGTGATGATGCAGTGGCGCAGGAGCATTGTGGACATTTTCACAGCCAGTATCTATGGAAAAATATTTTATTGCATGTCAGTCTTGTTGAAATATCACAGCGGTAGAGGTTATCTTGGGTAAAATATGTTGCTGCAGAACGTGACATTCAAGTGAAAGTTTTACACTATGCACTGTATGCTCGTGCCTGAACATTGATATTCAACATACGTATACAGTAGAAGGTGCTACAAGTAAGTTGTATGCGAATCATTGAAGTAGAAGGTTGGTGTGTGTGTGTGTGTGTGTGTGTGTGTGTGTGTGTGTGTGTGTGTGTGTGTGTGTGTGTGTGAGAGAGAGAGAGAGAGAGAGAGAGAGATTGTGTAGCTCTAGGGCTCAATGCTAAAAAAAGAAGATCTGAGAGGTGAGCAATAAAATCCCCTAAAATGGACCAGCTAATGGAGACAGGGAAAGAGAAGGGATTGAGAGATGCTTTCCAATAGGTCTCGGAGGAAACACAGTGATTTGGTTATCAGTGGCATAAACTGACACCATGCAGAGAAAAGGAAAAAATGTGTCTGAGATACAGAGATAGAGACGAGAGAGAATGAAAGAGATGATGATGATGATGATGATGATGATGATGATGTTGATGGTGATGATGATGATGATAAACTGAAGGCATAGTAGTGGGTTATAAAAAAGCAGAAAGAGCAGAATGAAGGAGCAAGGGGTGATATTAAAATGGAAGTGTAAATAAGATGGAAAAAGAAGAGAAGCTTATGAAGTGAGTGAAAGTCAGGGGGACAAAAAAGCTCTGTGAGACACTCTTTCACATTCTGAGCCCATGAGGTTGAACTGAAATTCCTCAGTGAAAGAAGGAAGCATTGTAAGGGTGTGGAGAGAGTGGTGAAGAAACAGCATAAAACTAACATTAAAGAGAATTGTTTTCTCTTACACACAAACTAAAGCTGATAATAGTGCAATACCTCAATTATATTCGAAGAAGCTTTGACAGTCCTGACTGAAGATCTTGAGCGAGAGACACAATATAAATATCCCACTTTCCCTGCTGAGGAAATTCTGCACTGAAGAGCATTGTTATTGAGAGGTTAGAGAGATGCTGGTTAAAGTGGGAGTTGGAGAGAAGCTGGAAAGCAAAAGATTTTAAGTCAAATTGATTTAGTATTTCCTGTTATAAGATTACAACAAACCAAATACAGGATTTCTAGAATGGCGCAAAATGATCTGAACACGATTTTTAAAGCTAGTGAAAGTAGTAAAAATGTCTGGAAATAGGTTTAATGATTTTATATTTGGTGTAGTGTAATCGTTTAATAGAAGACATTAGATAAATATTATGATATTCATTTCATCATTTCATCTTAGCAAGTTCTACTTGCTAAGATGACAATTTTCCAGTGTAGGATTGGCGAAATTAAGGACAGTGTTATAACAGATGTGTTACACAAATCCATGTAGTTCCTTATTCTCATCAAGCCTGCAACAAATGGAAACGTTAAACTGCATTAGAATTTCACATGCATTTATTTCCATTCTCATTCTTGTAGTGACCAATGAAGCCTCCATCCACATTGATATGCAAGAAACGTTGTCTACCTCCCAAGGAACTGAAGGCTTTCAGATAGATAATTAAATCCTGTTATCAGGCCAGCTGATGCATGCCTGTCCTGTTCAGAAGGCTATGTGGCCTAAGTACACTGACCTTCATTCTCCTGTTAAAGTCAGGGGCTCTGATGCTAGTGGAATGCTTCTGGACGGCGACTGAACTTAGGAATTGGTTGTGTGTTTGAGTGAGTGCGACCAAATGGTTTTGAGATCAAGAAACAGACAGTTCTAAGGAGAACTAAAAATGTAAAAAGCCCTGCTTGTAAATGTTATAAAATATGCAGGGAATTGACAGAGAGTCAATAAAACCCTATAGTATTTGTAAACAGAAAGAGAAGAGAGTAAGTGGTTATCTGACTGATAAATCGATCAGAAATTCTATTTAGGAATCGAATTGACATTAGCTAAAATGTTCTCCACTTATTATTAGGGATTAGAACTTAAAATCAGGGACTGCTACTTGGCTAACCTAACACAAATGATGCAACTCTAGAATATTTTTATGGCTTGTTTCCTGTCAGTGGCTAAATTCCACTCAATTCAATCCAGTTTTATTTGTTAAGCGCTTTTTAAAAATGGACATTGCAAAGACCGGACATATACACACACATATTACATACATATACTCTCATACAACCTCAGAGTGTTTATACTAGAGAGAAATTGAAAGTCTTGTGATAATTACAGCTTTTTGGTTGTGGACACATTCAAGACACACTGTTAAGATTTCAGCATCGAGGATGACATGGCACTGAAAACTGAGGTGCTGCCCAAACAGATGCCATAAACTCATTTGTTCCCTGAACAAAATTAAGCTAGTTAACTTTAAGCTAAACATTTTACAATAAAGTGTCCATTAAAGTCAACTCTCTAGTAACTGACCTAGCTATTTAGCATTAGCTAGCTAGTTTCTTGATATAATTTTTGGTGAGCTACCTTTATTAAAGCAATATAAATTGGGCATCAGCTAACTAGCGAGCTAAGCCTGTTAAATTCTTAGTTAGCAAGACAACCTCACTGATATGATAGTTAACTTCATACAGGACTTCTCAGACCCATTATCCTTCTTAATTGCCTGTAACCACACCTGTCTTCTGTCGGCTTGGAGAAGTGTCAGATTTAACAGTATCTGGTTAAAAACAAAGCTTTTTATGAACACATTTCCGATTCTGACACCCAAAATCCTCGTGTTGTGCTGCTGAACGCACCCAGTTCCTGTTCTGCATTTAAATCACCATGGACAACCAAGCTATACGCTGCAGTAAGATGCAAGGGTTAAACTCCAACCAGTTTAATCAACACTGGATAACATTCACTATTTATTCAGCCTTTCACATACAGTGTATAGAGCCTTTTGTAAAGAAATATAAGCAGAGTGAAGGAACATACTGTATATACATGCAATTAACATGACAGGAAATCCTTTGCAGAAGTAATTACTGAATCCATCTCCTTCTAGTTTACAAGAGAAGCCACTTGTCTCTCGTCACAAAGGCCGAGAAGCATTAGGCAAATAAACCATAATAAAAACTGAGGTGAGTTTTCTAAAACTAAAATCAACCCAGAGTTTCAGTTGCCTTCATTGATCCATGTCAATGAGCAAGACACAATGCAACTTTTTTAGAGACTAAATTCTTACTCTGCTCTTCAAAATCACTATAGACTGCTTTATTTCTGTAACTGTAACTCCGGCTGATCTCAGATTGACGTGTCTCACTCAGGGGTCTATAATTATCCTGTTAGGAATGCAATATTAGCTGAAAACAAAAAGAAAATTATCAAACTTTTTTGCTAGCCTAGCAAAGCAGTTATAGTGTATGCAAACAGGGGCTTTGCTTTACTGTACACTGATGAGACGATCTCTTAATATTCCACACATGCTGCACATGGTGCTCTCCCAAAGGCCTGATTACATGAGGACGCTGAAGCCTGAGTTCCCACAGCCATGTTTATGACGGTGGATGTCATTAATGAGTCTTCTGTTGCTTGTTAACATTTTATATGCGTATACTCACTATGGATATGCGTATTGTGTAGTACCACAATCACAGAAAAGACGGGGCTGAGTTCATGTGAACATGCATAAAAAAACTGTCCAAAATGACGCCTTCGTGTCTATTACTGTTTTATAATTAAAACATCCACAAGCAAATCATTTCCAGTTCTTTTTCAATAATTTTAGCGTGCACTGACCTACAACATACCTACAACACTCACACAATATACTGTAAAGATGTAAACTTAATTAGTAGAAATAAGAAATAAGAAACAGTCTCTTTCACTGTTACCACTGTTAGGTGATCTGGGGTGTGTGAAAGGCATTGTATACGAATAATAATGATTACTAGAAGGTTAAAGTTTGAACTTTGATGTTGGCTTGACAGAGCTCACTCAGCATGCTTGAAGAGTTAAACAATATTACAATGTTTTGTTGTCGTTGATTTTAAAATGTTAAAGCATTTAAATGTGTTGTTGCGCGGTGGTTGCTATGCCATCCCAGTTGGTTGCTAGGGTGCTGCTACTGCTATGTGGTCCCATGTGGTTGCTAGGGTGCTGCTAGGTGGTGGTTGTGATATTCCAGGTGGTTGCTATGGTGTTGATAAATGGTTGCTATGCTATCCCAGTGGGTTGCTAGGGAGTTGCTAGGTGGTTGCTAAGGAATCTCAGCTGGGTACTAGTGTGTTATTTGGTTGCTATCATAGTCTAGCTGATTGATAGGATTTTAGAAGGTGGAGCAATGCAGTTTTAAATGTCTTGGATAAAAAAAGGCTCAAATCATGCGAAACCAGGAAACATCTGAAGCAGAAAACCAATGAAAAACACCATTTGTTGTGTTGCCACGGGCAACCGTAATTCCGTAAAAAAATTTCCTAAACGAACAAGCACACTTTTTCTGTATAGTATCTATAATTGTGTGATCATGGAGAACAGTATGTTGTCTCTGTCAAGGAAAAAAAACAACAACATCAACAACAACAACAACAACAACAATAATAATAATAATAATAATAATAATAATAATAACAGTAATAATTATATACAGTATACTGTGTATTTGAACAGTAATGAGGTAGAGTGTATATGAACAGCCAGAGGTGCTCAGTGTTCATCGCACCTTGTTGTCTTTCCCATGTTAGGCAGCAGTGCTGGGAGGGAAGGTGAGATGTTTAGCTGTCAGCTGCTTCAACACTGAATAGAGAATGGAGGCATTCAGGTGGGAACAGAGCGACCTGCGATTCTTTCCAATTCTCAGGTCACCAAGGACATTGTGAAAAATGCGAGGGAGGAAAGCTGCTGATGCTGATGTAAGAAGCATACAAATCATCTAAGTTTGTTCAACTGCTTAGTGTAATACTGTTCTGAAACAAACTCTTGATGAAAATTGGCCATTTCTCCTGTATGGCTGCTGGAGGTCTGGGGCTGGCCGCTGGAATACTGCACCACATCATGATAAAAAGGCTGTTTAAAATAATGATTAGTAACGATGAGACTGTTTAAGTATATATTTATTATGTAGTCCAGATGTATAAGAGTTTCACAGGGATGCAGGAAGGTGTTTTACAGTGGAGGGTGCTGGCATCTTAAGCTGCATTCATGTGGTGAGAGCTATGACGTCCCGCTCGAATGATAATACAATACAATACAGTAATAACCACAATGTGCAATAATAACCACAGTGTGGTTAAATTCTCAAATCAGAGGGTGTAGATTATATTTCTACAGCATTTACAACTATAAAGTGAATGATAGGTTTATACTAATGATAACTTGTTCTAATACGTTATCATTCTTATAACAGCACACATTCACATGGACTTTTACAGCAGACACTTCACGTAGTCTAAGCCTAATAATAAATGGATTATAATACTAATTGCTGCTGTGTTGGGCACACAGTGGCTTAGTGGTTAGCACGTTTGCTTCACACCTTCAGAGTTGGGGGTTCGATTCCCACCGTGTTCCTGTGTGTGCGGAGTTTGCATGTTCTCCCTGTGCTGCGGGGGTTTCCTCCGGGTACTCTGGGTTCCTCCCCCAGTCAAAAGTCATACATGGTAGGCTGATTGGCATGTCCATAGTGTGTGTATGTGCCCTGGAATGGATTGGCACCACAACTTGTGCCCCATGCTCCCTGGGATAGGCTCCAGGTTCCCCACGACCCAGTAGGATAAGTGGTATAGAAAATGGATGGGTGTTGATATTTTCTGTTTATTTAACATTTATTATAATAATAATAATACATTTTATTTATTTAATAACAATACATTTAATGCGTTTTTCTCATACCCAAAGTTCTACAAAAACAGGAAATAGAGATCAAATACTAAAATACAGGCATAATACAATACAGCAAGACAATAAATATAAAACAAACAATAACTGACTCTACACCCTATTTAAAAAAGCTAGATATAATTAATCAGTATAAGCTATTTTAAAAAGATTTTCTTAAAACATTTTCTTAAAACTGCTTAATATCATAATCAAAGTAGTCATAATCAAAGTCCAGGCAAGGTTTCAAACACAGAGAGGCAGAATGCATAATAAACAAATCCAAATGATGGACAAAAGGGAAAACTCCAGTAAACTGGCAGAAGGTCCGTACACAAGAAAAAACCATGTCAGCGGCTTGGGAAGGCAGATAATACTGGCAATACTTCGCAATGTGTCGCATGAAGCACATGGCTTATAAAAATACAAACAGGAAATGCCACTAAAATTCAGGTGTTGGCTCCCTCTGGTGGAGGGAGGACTGAAGTGTTACAATATGTTAGAGTGAGAGTTTTAAAATCAAATCAAAATTGAACCAGAAAAATGCAAATTAATGCCAGTAATGTGCTGACGTGAAGGAGTAAAGGTGAGAATACGTGCTGCTGAATTATGGATGTACTGTAGTCGTCTAATATATTTTGCGGGTACGCCAATAAAAAGGAGCATTACAATAATCAATCCTTGAAGTAATAAATGCCATGAATAAGATTTTCAGCATCATGTAATGAGAGGAAAAGACTAATCCTGGCAATATTTCTGAGGTGATAGATTGCAGATTTAGAGGTACTCTTTATATGTGCATCCAGTGTCAAGTGTCATCTTAGGGAGTTTTTCCTCGCCACCGGCTTGCTCAGTCGGGATAAATTCACACATTTAAAATCTGTATCCTGTGTTTATATATTTCTGTGAAGCTGCTTTGAGACAAAGTCCATTGTTAAAAGCGCTATACAAATAAAATTTGATGGAAATGAAGTGAGCATCAAAAATAACACCAAGGTTAAGAGCTTGAGAAGATGGCAATACCAAACTGTTATCCAAGGTCAAGTTAAAATTTCTACCTTTATGAGTAGCTGCTGGTGTGCCAACAAGAAGAATCTCTGTCTTGGAACAGTTCAATTTTAAAAATTGTGGTTCATCCATGATTTGATATCCTGCAAACACTCAGAGAGAGTTGTTGAAGTGACCTTTATGTCAGACTTTGAGCTAATGTAAATTTGGGTATCATCAGCATATTGTCTTGGAAAATAAACCATATTTCTTTATAATTTGTCCTAATGGAAGCATATAAATGTTAAAAAGTATAGGACCCAGGACAGACCCCTGAGGAACGCCATGACAGACTGGAGAGTTGGCTTGGTATCTCTGGTACTTTGCTTGAATGGTTTCGATCTTACCTTACTGATCGTTCCCAGTTTGTTGTCCTGGGAAACAACAAATCAGATATTGGACAGGTCTGTCAAGCAAGATAGAGTGACCCAAAAGCTGCACTCAGATCTAACAACACCAAGATAGTAAGGGCTCCAGAGTCAGCTGAGACAAGGAGGTCGTTCAGAACCTGAACCAAAGCAACATCGGTACTGTGTTCTGGTCTAAACTCAGATTGGAAAGGTTCTAAAAGCTTGTTGAGGGACAAATGAGAATATAGGTGTGCCACAATGACACGTTCCAGAACCTATCCAAGAAAGCAAGATTTGAAATAGGCCTGTAATTTGATAGGTCAGACATTTCACACCCAGGCTTTTTAAGGACTGGTGTGATAGCTGCAACCTTTAGGGCATGGGGAACAATACCAGTGATAAGGGAGGTGTTCACAATATTCAAAGTGAGGGGAATGTTTGATGACAGACACCCCTTGAGAACACATGTTGGAATAGGGTCAAGAGTACATCACTAATTTCGAAATATAATCAGTAGTAACTGTTTATAACTGAAAATTTTGAAAAACCAGTTAAAAGAAAATTAGATGAATGAATCTCAGGAGTTACAGACAAAGGGACAGAGCTGATAGACATATAAATGTTCTCAATCTTTTCCACAAAGAAACTGACACACACTGCTGTACAGAAGAACAAATAGGTGATTAATAAGTTTAAGAATTTTGTTAATTGTCTTGACCATCTTGGGATTGGTGGCACCATCACTAATAATTTGAGAGTAATATTTTGTTCTTGCCACTTTAAGGGCTTCACTGTACTTAATAAAGTGTTCATCATACATGAGCTTATGGGCAGTTAAGCCCAATTTTTTGTTCTGACGTTCAAGCTGCCTATTTATAACTTTAAGAGCCCTGAGCTCAGTTGTATACCAGGGAGATGATTTAATGAATGAAACAACATGTTCTCTCCTAGGGGCAAACACATCTAAAGTATATGATCAAATTTAATTATAATGGTCAACAGTATTAATTGTTGTATGCTCTGAGATCAAACATGAAAAGTGGTCAAAATTAATATTCTTGACATTTCTAAAACTAATAACCCTCTTTTGAGAAAATCTTGGTGCCGGAACAAATAAATTAAAAGTAAGAAGCTTATGATCACTAATACTTATGTCATTGCTCTCAAGCTGATCAATACCAACACCAACAGAACACACCAGATCAAGTATATGACCTTTGTTATGAATAGGAAAAATAACGTGTTGGATCAGATTAAAACAATCTAATATCTCCATAAAATTCACTGTATAGTTACAATTAGAGTTATTGAGACGAATGTTAATATCTCCAGAGACAATCATTGCAGGACAGATAGAACTAACAGATGCAAGTAGTTCTGTGTGTTCAGAAAAAAAAACAGGGGATTAGGTTTTGGAGGACGATAGATAAACAAAACAAGAACAGGGGAGGCACCAGCACCATTCATTTTGAAAGCAATGCACTCAAATGACGATACACAAGGAACAGTGATTTGAGTGACAGATACAGCAGCTCGATAGATAACAGCAAGACCAGCTTCTTTACCAGTTGTTCGTGGCATGTCAATGTGTAGCCTGGCGAAGTACTCATATTAAGATTTAAAAAATCATTATGCTGATGCCACGTTTCACAAATACAGAATACATCAAGTTTTCTTTATTCAGAATGATATCATAGAGTAATGCTGTCTTTTTGTTCAGTGAGCAAACATTAAGATACGCGAGTCTAACAGATTTGAGTCTCATTCTCTCAGAATGCTTAGCAGTCACTTTCGGGTAACATACGTTTACAGGAAAAACACCATGATGAATATTATTATGAGTGTCTGAACGTGTGGAACGAAAACATAAATCTTTTATGCTGGCTTCAGTAGTATAAAAGTTCCGCTGTGATCCTCTGTGAAGATATTTCAGCCGACGCAAAAGCCGAAATTATTGTAAAGTTCTTCGAACACGGGTGTCGGGAGGTAGATGATGTTCCAATGAAAAGAGTTCAGAGAAAGAGTACCTTATCACGGCAAAATCCAAATGTTCAAGGACCCACTCTCCACAAAGCCCAGTCAGAGTTAAAATGAAGATGACAACGGATAACAAACAAATCCGCATGGTAATGGCCAGTAAGGTCCAAGATCCAAGAAATCCAAGACATAAGGTGAGATCCAGACACACAGCAACATGGAGAACACACCCAGGCCACACAAGGCAGCGTCCAGCCCAAGTCACACGGAAGCAAGAGCACAGAGTCCGCGATGGCAAGCCGTAGATGCGCAAACCCCACACAGTAGGACCGAATGGCCAAAATGTGCCAGCGTTCTCTCACCGCTACTACTTCCTCCAGAATGTTTGGAAGGAGTCTCCAGTGTCAGAGGATTGTAACAGTCAAGTATGTTTCCTAACATGGGAGATAGTTCCTGTTCTCACTTACATTATAACAGATGTAAACAGTCGTTCCCTCACCAGGTTCCCTTTTTTCTCTCTCTTTACGTTACCAATAAACCTGAAAGCACCAACTCAAGTCCCACGGATGTTCCATAACATTGTAACAATGTAACTATGAACTGTTAAAATGTGACATGTGTCATGCATTACTAAACAAAAAAATCTTAATCATTGGGAAATTGCTGTTGAATAAAAGGAATGCTATCTCTCACATACAAACTCAAAAACTGCTCAATTTGGTTACTCAAGTTTTTTGGTCTATTTCTTTATTTTTCTATATTATTATTACTATTATTATTATTATTATTATTATTATTATTACACACACAAACATTTAAAGTATGAATATTGTAATTGCTCCATCCTGCTGTAAGAATGGCTTCTCAGTACTGCATACAATGTGTGTGAAAGACAACATAAAGGCTACTGTGTGTGTGTCCCTCTCAGTTAAGGGCTGAGAGACCAAAAAGAATATATGTTTTCTTATCTGTTCTTATCTTCTCGTATGTGTTTAATTGCACATAAAACGCAATATTGTTCCTCTCTTCACAATCCACAAAGCCGTGAAAAATCCTCGCGTTGTGCTGCTGAACGCACCCAGTTCCTGTTCTGCATTTAAATCACCATGGACAACCAAGCTATACGCTGCAGTAAGATACAATTCAAGGGTTAAACTCCAACCAGTTTAATCAACACTGGATAACATTCACTATTTATTCAGCCTTTCACATACAGTGTATAGAGCCTTTTGTAAAGAAATATAAGCAGAGTGAAGGAACATACTGTATATACATGCAATTAACATGACAGGAAATCCTTTGCAGAAGTAATTACTGAATCCATCTCCTTCTAGTTTACAAGAGAAGCCACTTGTCTCTCGTCACAAAGGCCGAGAAGCATTAGGCAAATAAACCATAATAAAAACTGAGGTGAGTTTTCTAAAACTAAAATCAACCCAGAGTTTCAGTTGCCTTCTGTGAGCCATGTCAATGAGCAAGGTGTTTAAGAAAAAAAATCATCGCAAGGCAGTTAAGGTGACCGTTTACCTGCGGTATCTGCAAGACTTTCACTGCTGAAGTGCATAATAATGTTGGGGATATCGGTGTGATCTTATAGTAGTACTCTACAAAAATCGGAGTTATTTATGCTGTTTGTGTTGTCCTCTAAACTTATCAGCCGATAATAAGGATTTTGGAAACTATTTACATTTATATTTATATTTATTCATTTAGCAGAGGCTTTTATCCAAAACGACTTACAAATGAGGAAATACAAGCAAAGCGATATATCAAGCAGGGAACAGTACAAGTAGTGCTACCATACAAGGTCTATTAATTGAGTTCTAGAAGAAGCAAAGTGCACAGAGTAGAGGTGTAAGAGCCAGAGTAAGTTTTTTCAATTCTATTTTATTATTATTATTTTTTTTAGGAAAATGTGGGGTTAGCGTTTTATGGGTTAGTAAGGTGTTGACGGAAGAGGTGGGTCTTTAGCTGTTTTGTGAAGATGGTGAGAGATTCTGTGGTCCGGATTGAGGTTGGAAGTTCACTCCACCGCTGAGGGACAGTTAGTGTGAAGGTTCTGGAAAGGGACCTTGCACCACGCTGAGTAGGTACTACTAAGTGTCGGTCGTTAACAAATTGCGTGAGGGAATGTAAGCCTTCAGGAGAGAGTTGAGGTAGTTCTGTTCCAGACAAGGTCTTGTAGGTGAGCATCAAGGCCTTGAATTTGATGCGGGTGGCTACAGGAAGCCAGTGGAGGGAGATGAAGAGGGGTGTGACATGGGTTCTCTTGGGCTGGTTGAACATGAGGCGTGCTGCTGCATTCTGAATCATCTGAAGGGGTTTGATGGAGCTGCTGAGAGACCCAAGTGTAGTGAGTTGCAGTTGTCCAGTTTTGATATGACATGGGCCTGGACTAGTAGCTGTGTAGCCTGTTCAGTGAGGTAGGGTCTGATTTTCCAGTCTGAGATGTCTGACAGGCAAGTAGAGATTCGTGTAGAGACAGATGGATCATCAGGCTGGAAGGACAAATAGAGCTGGCATAGCAATGATATGAGAAATGTTGAAATAGAGTCGTCAGCATAGCAATGATATGAGAAGCCATGAGACTCAATCACCTGCCCCAGAGATGTAGTGTAAATAGAAAAGAGGAGTGGACCCAGAACTGACCCCTGAGGAACCCCATTTGTGAGTTACTGAGTTTCAAAAATACCTCCCCTCCACAATACCTTGAAGGATCTGTCTGAGAGATAGGATTCCGGTGATGCCCAGGCTGGTGAGCGTCAACAGGAGGATCTGATGATTCACAGTGTCGAAAGCAGCAGAGAGGCTTCAGTGACAGAAAGCAGAGCAGCCTCTGTGGAGTGATTGCTCTTGAAGCCAGACTGCTTCGTGTCCAAGAGGTTGTTCTGTGTGAGAAAAAGGGAGAGTTGATTAAAAACAGCTCTTTCAAGAGTTCAAGAAAAGGGAGGAGGGAAACAGGTCTGTAGTTGTCAACCACAGCAGGGTTAAGTGATGGTTTTTTAAGCAGTAGGGTAAACCGGGCTTGCTTAAATGAGGTAGGGTATGTGCCAGTAGAGAGGGATGTGTTAAAGATGTGTGTGAGTGCAGGTAATAGTGTGGGAGAGATGGACTGAAGAAGGTGTGAAGGGATAGGGTCAAGAGGACAGGTTGTGGGACGGCTAGAGAGGAGGAGTTTTGAGACATCAGTCTCTGAGAGGGGAGAAAAGGAAGTCAGTTGGGAGTTACATGGAGGAGGAGCCGGTCTATGCATGTCTGGGGTTGAGAACTGGTTCCTGATTGATGTAACCTTGTTGGAAAAGAAAGTGGCAAAGTCATCTGCAGTGAGAGAGGTAGGGGAAGGGGGAGGAGGGGGACAGAGAAGAGAAGAAAAGGTTTTGAAGAGAGTGCAGGTGTTGGGAGAGCTGGTAATCTTCTCCTGGTAGTATATGTTTTGGTAATTGTTTGGTAATTGGTTAGGTCAGTGGGATTGTTAGATTTACACCATTTCCTTTCAGCTGCTCTTAGTTTGGCCCGGTTGTTACGCAGAGCTTCTGAGAGCCTAGGGCTAGGTGATGTGCGAGCGGGTCTGGAGGTTAGGGGGCAGATGCAAGAGTGGAACATAGCATATCAGTTGCGGTGTTAAGTCCAGTGAGGAGAGGTGGCTATCAGAGGGATGTGAGCTCATGACAAATGGAGGAGAAGTGTGAGGGGGAGAGGGGAAAGGGAGCCTAGATTGCGACGAAAGGAGATAGGAGAAAGGTGGAGACAGTGTGGGGGGTGAGGGGAGAAAGAAATAAAGAAATGGTCAGAGGTGTGGAGAGGAGTAATAAGAAGATTTTGTGTGGTGCAGTTACGTGTGAGGATGAGGTCGAGCTGTATAATGCTATAGCATTATATAGTCGTAACATTTAATCAAAAGCTGTGAAATGGAAAGCATAATTTCATCAGTGATAAGTGATGTAGATGTTTGTAATACTGAAAATAACTATAGTTATTTACATCAAGGCTTTCCACATCATCATCCTCTCGACTCACCACTCAGTTTTTCTGCATGACTATCAAGCTGCATGAAACATTTGAAGCAGCATGAATAAATATAATACCAGATTTCCAAGATTAGATTTAATACAATAGCCCTATTTAGATGTGATTAACTTTACTAGGGGTCCAGGTGTAATTTCCTATTTTACAGGAGCTACTCTGTGATTGTATTTCTGTCTGGATCGACCACTGTGTGTTCTCTGTCCTCCTCTGAGAAACTTACAGGCTGAGTTACCTGCTGATTTTCACCAGACTCAGCAGTCTTCTGATCATTTTAGAGCCATCTGGAAACACATTCATGATTTTCTATGCAGATGTCACCTCTTGTCGGACTGATTGAAGCTAATTACTGTATTTAGTCTCGTAGCATGCATACCAGTGACCCTCCCCCGGATATTCCTGAAACAAAAAATGGATGCATTAGAAGATGCACTCAGCCATATACTTGGTCTCTGCGCTAAAACCTTGACTACACACATTACATGCAAAAGCATTTTTAGGAGGAAAATAGAAAATAAAATCATTATGAACAGCGAGATCCAGTAGGCTGATTATAGAAGTCTTTATAATGCCAGCTACAGGTATAAGGCACTACTTTATATTTGTATATGCCAATATTGTCAACTTTTATTTTTCTATAAATAATGGCTAGTTGAATCATTGCCAGTTTGTATCATTGCCATCATCTGGGTTTGTAGAAACCACTGGGATATGAACCACTGGAAATGTACTCCTCCTCTGGTAATTTTATTGCTGTCTGAATGCTTATTAGAGACATCTTCCTGATGAACTAATCCAGTCTGAATAGGGCTAATGTGAGACCATTGTGTTTTTAAAAATCTGAAAAAAAATTATACAATGATGCAAGAAAACTTATAGTGGGGATGACGTGAGGGTGATGATTTGTCTTTCTAATATCATATCCTAAAAACTGTAGACTCAATATACTCTTCACTACACTACACTATAAGTCACCTTATAACTTATAATCTAACTCGATAAAAACAAATATAATGTGTTAGCACCACTGTGTCAAATCAATCCTGGTCTCATTCCTCTCACCTCAACTCTCAACCAATTCTTATAAATAATTTTAAAACATACAGAAAAATAATATTTTTGCAAATATTTTTAAACTGTATTTTTGGGCTCTTGGTCTAAATGAAAGGTGACAGTATTGTGGAGAGTGAGAATATGGTGCTTACAGTAAACATATGGTCAAGGAGCTGCCTAACTTGATGGTAGTACACTAAAAACAAAACCACAAAAGAACCCAAAAAATTTCATCTTGTTTTCAAACTTGGTTTGGTTTTCTAAAAAAATATATATTATTTTAAACTGAGAACAATCACAGAAGCATCACTTTATAAACTCCACTTTCTCCAAAGACATCTTCCCTCTGGAGTTAAATTAAATGACTTCCTTATCATACATCCGTATAGACAGTGGCTATATTTTATGCCAGAGGAAATGCAGAACTTCAAACAACGAGCCCTGCCACTGATCAAAAGAAGCTATTCTCTGAGAATATCCACAATCCGTGGCAATGTTCAGATGACAGTCTGTCTCAGGGGTTAGTTAAAAAGTAAACTGCACACAAACACTGCATGCAATGTCATTATAAATAACTAACAAATAACATTATGAATATAAATAAACCATAATCATCAAAGTATGGACTGGAAAAATAGATGAAAATAATTTGGCATGTTCCAAAGCTTGACCACAGCACGACAACAGGGATTTGAAGGAACAATTAGCCTTCCAAATGTCATCAGGCAGCCGGTCATTTCCCCCTCAATGAGGCAGATCATTCCCGTCATGCAGCAGCGGCCATCAAAGGATTTGCGGTATAATTGCAGTACAGCACGTCACTCTGCTCAGTGGGTGCAGGGTTATCAGGCAGTTCCACGCTGGATGTTATGAACACAATGACACAGCGTTCATCAATTGAATTGACTCAGCAGACTTCTTGTTTGAATACAGGCTTCTAATTTCACTTTCACCTGTAAAGGTTAAATTACACCCACAAGAGATGTCCTTAATGCACACCCTTTTGGTATTTGTATTCCATATTCTCACTTTCCCCTTGTGCCATGATAAAAATACATTTACAGAAGTGGGTCTAGTAAATAGTTACATGCCTGCTTGTTTTAGAATTAGATTCAATGTGCGATTGACTTTGAGCTATTGGAAATGCAGGACACCACTTTAATTTCCTGACATTAATAAGTGATTATTAATGTAATAGTGCGATTACAAATGCACTTACATGAGCTGAAGAGGTAAAATCACCATCAGCATTAATTCACAAGCACTGGCATGACAATTTCAATTAGACAATTGACAATTTTCTGCCCCTTACATGTCTAAAGTTCTGTGATATTAAAAAGAGTCTAGGGTGGTCAACAGTGACACAGTTACTAGGCATCTCTTTATGATAGTGATTTGAGTGATATAAAGTATTACACATCACTTTAATTATTAAATTGGTACTTTAAACTAACTTAAATTATACTTCTTAAATTATATGTTTCTTTGTCTGTTCTGAAATAAATGTCCTACAAAATGAGCTACAAATGTAAATCACCACGATGATTACCACCTATAATTTTCAGCACTTTTCTAATAGGAGTAAAAGTTCATTTTAACTGAAAAAGGTTTGACCTAGTCACGATTTCCCCTCATGCTAGCGCTGCAGCACGCTCTCAAGCCGTGTTCCTCTCCGAGGCAACGAGACGGCCTCTCAAGCTGTGTTCCTGTCCGAGGGCGACAAGGCGGCCTCTCAAGCCGTGTTTCTGTCCGAGGGCGACGAGGCGGTCTCTCAAGCTGTGTTCCTCTTTGAGGGCGATCAGGCGACCTCTCAAGCTGTGTTTCTGTCCAAGGGCGACGAGGCAGCCTCTCAAGCTGTGTTCCTCTCCGAGGGCGACGAGACGGCCTCTCAAGCTGTGTTCCTGTTCGAGGGCGACGAGGCGGCCTCTCAAGCAGCGTTTCTGTCCGGGGACAACGAGGCGGCCTCTCAAGCTGTGTTCCTCTCCGAGGGCGATGAGACGGCCTCTCAAGCCATGCTTCTGTCCGAGGGCGACGAGGCGGCCTCTCAAGCCGCGTTCCTGTCCGAGGGCGACGAGACGGCCTCTCAAGCCGCGTTCCTGTCCGAGGGCGACGAGACGGCCTCTCAAACCGCGTTCCTGTCCGAGGGCGACGAGACGGCCTCTCAAGCCGCGTTCCTGTCCGAGGGCGACGAGACGGCCTCTCAAACTGTGTTCCTCTTCGAGGGCGACGAGATGGCCTCTCAAGCCGTGTTTCTCTCTGAGGGTGATGAGACGGCCTCTCAAGCCGGGTTTCTGTCCGAGCGTGACGAGGCGGCCTCTCAAGCCATGCTTCTGTCCGAGGGCGACGAGACGGCCTCTCAAGCAGTGTTCCTCTCCAAGGGTGATAAGACGGCCTCTCAAGCCGTGTTTCTGTCCGAGGGTGACGAGGCGACCTCTCAAGCTGTGTTCCTCTTCGAGAGTGATGAGACGGCCTCTCAAGCCGTGTTTCTGTCCGAGGGTGACGAGATGGCCTCTCAAGCCATGTTTCTGTCCGAGGGCGACAACGTGGCCTCTCAAGCCGTGTTTCTCTTTGAGGGCGACAAGACGTCCTCTCAAGTCGCGTTTCTCTCTGAGGGCGACGAGACGTCCTCTCAAGTCACGTTTCTGTCCGAGGGCGATGAGGCAGCCTCTCAAGCTGTGTTCCTCTTCGAGAGTGATGAGACGGCCTCTCAAGCCGTGTTTCTGTCCGAGGGTGACGAGGCGACCTCTCAAGCTGTGTTCCTCTTCGAGGGTGATGAGACGGCCTCTCAAGCCGTGTTTCTGTCCGACGGTGACGAGATGGCCTCTCAAGCCGTGTTTCTGTCCGAGGGCGATGAGGCGGCCTCTCAAGCCGTGTTTCTCTCTGAGGGCGACGAGACGTCCTCTCAAGTCGCGTTTCTGTCCGAGGGCGATGAGGCGGCCTCTCAAGCTGTGTTCCTCTTCGAGAGTGATGAGACGGCCTCTCAAGCCGTGTTTCTGTCCGAGGGTGACGAGATGGCCTCTCAAGCCATGTTTCTGTCCGAGGGCGACGAGGCGGCCTCTCAAGCCGTGTTTCTCTCTGTGGGCGACGAGACGTCCTCTCAAGTCGTGTTTCTGTCCGAGGGCGACGAGGCGGCCTCTCAAGCCGTGTTTCTCTCTGAGGGCGACGAGATGGCCTCTCAAGCCGCGTTTCTGTCCGAGGGCGACGAGGCGGCCTCTCAAGCCGTGTTCCTCTTCGAGGGCGACGAAACGGCCTCTCAAGCCGTGTTTCTCTCTGAGGGCGACGAGACGGCCTCTCAAGCCGTGTTCCTCTTCGAGGGCGACGAAACGGCCTCTCAAGCCGTGTTTCTCTCTGAGGGCGACGAGACGGCCTCTCAAGCCGTGTTCCTGTCCGAGGGCGACGAGGTGACCTCTCAAGCCGTGTTCCTCTCCGAGGGCGACGAGACGGCCTCTCAAGCCGTGTTCCTGTCCGAGGGCGACGAGACGGCCTCTCAAGCCGTGTTCCTGTCCGAGGGCGACGAGACGGCCTCTCAAGCCGTGTTCCTGTCCGAGGGCGACGAGACGGCCTCTCAAGCCGCGTAACTGTCCGGGGACGACGAGGTGGCCTCTCAAGCCGTGTTTCTCTCTGAGGGTGATGAGACGGCCTCTCAAGCCGTGTTTCTGTCCGAGGGCGATGAGACGGCCTCTCAAGCCGTGCTTCTGTCCGAGGGCGACGAGGCGGCCTCTCAAGCCTTGTTTCTGTCCGAGGGCGACGAGACGGCCTCTCAAGCCGTGTTTCTCTCTGAGGGTGACGAGACGGCCTCTCAAGCTGCGTTCCTGTCCGAGGGCGATGAGACGGCCTCTCAAACTGTGTTCCTCTTCGAGGGCAACGAGACGGCCTCTCAAGCCGTGTTTCTCTCTGAGAGTGATGAGACGGCCTCTCAAGCCGTGTTTCTGTCCGAGCGTGACGAGGCGGCCTCTCAAGCCATGCTTCCGTCCGAGGGCGACAAGACAGCCTCTCAAGCCGCGTTTCTCTCTGAGGGCGACGAGACGGTCTCTCAAGCCACGTTTCTGTCTGAGCGCGACGAGACGGTCTCTCAAGCCATGTTTAAGTCTGAGGGTGATGAGACGGCCTCTCAAGCCATGTTTAAGTCTGAGGGTGATGAGACGGCGTCTCAAGCTGTGTTCCTCTACGAGGGTGATGAGACGGCCTCTCAAGCTATGTTCCTGTCCGAGGGCGACGAGAAGGCCTCTCAAACCTTGTTCCTCTCCGAGGGCAATAAGACGGCCTCTCAAGCCGTGTTTCTGTCCGAGGGTGACGAGGTGACCTCTCAAGATGTGTTCCTCTTCGAGAGCGATGAGACGGCCTCTCAAGCTGCGTTTCTGTCCGAGAGCGACGAGACGGCCTCTCAAGCCATGTTTCTGTCCGAGGGCGATGAGGCGGCCTCTCAAGCCGTGTTCCTCTTCGAGGGCGACGAGGCGGCCTCTCAAGCCGTGTTTCTCTCTGAGGGTGATGAGGCGGCCTCTCAAGCCGTGTTTCTGTCCGAGGGCGACGAGGCGGTCTCTCAAGCCGTGTTTCTCTCTGAGGGTGATGAGACGGCCTCTCAAGCCGTGTTTCTGTCCGAGGGTGACGAGGTGACCTCTCAAGCCGTGTTCCTCTTCGAGGGCAATTAGATGGCCTCTCTAGCCGTGTTTCTGTCCGAGGGCGATGAGACGGCCTCTCAAGCCGTGTTTCTGTCCGAGGGTTACGAGGCGGCTTCTCAAGCCGTGTTCCTCTTCGAGGGCGATGAGACGGCCTCTCAAGCCGTGTTTCTCTCTGAGGGTCATGAGACGGCCTCTCAAGCTGTGTTTCTGCCTGAGGGCGACGAGACGGCCTCTCAAGCCGTGTTTCTGTCCGAGGGCGATGACACGGCCTCTCAAGCTGTGTTCCTCTCCGAGGGTGATGAGACGGCCTCTCGAGCTATGTTCCTGTCCGAGGGCGACGAGATGGCCTCTCCAGCCGTGTTTCTGTCCGAGGGCGACGAGGCGGCCTCTCAAGCTGTGTTCCTCTCTGAGGGCGATGAGACGGCCTCTCAAGCTGTGTTTCTGTCCGAGGGCGAAGAGACGGCCTCTCAAGCCGTGTTTTTGTCCGAGGGCGACGAGACGGCCTCTCAAGCTGTGTTCCTGTCTGAGGGTGACGAGGCAGCCTCTCAAGCTGTGTTCCTCTCTGAGGGCATGAGACAGCCTCTCAAGCCGTGTTTCTGTCTCAAGGCGATGAGATGGCCTCTCAAGCTGTGTTTCTGTCTGAGGGCAACAAGATGGCCTCTCAAGCCTTATTAATGTCCAAGGGCGACGAGTCAGCCTCTCAAGCCATGTTTCTGTCCGAGGGTGACGAGACAGACTCTCGAGCTGTGTTTCTGTCCGAGGGTGATGAGACGGCCTCTCAAGCCATGTTCCTGTCTCAAATTCTGCTGACGCCAGAGTCTGCTGACATGACCGACGAAGTTCATCCTCCCTGCTCAGCTGAGGACGTCGCTCTGCCGGGGGAGGGAGTGTTTTCTGGCGCTCCCTGAGTAGCACCTTTGGCAGGGGGGTCTGTCACGATTTCCCCTCACGTTAGTGCTGTAGCACGCAGCATGCTCTGAAACCCAAAGCACGAGCTCAAGCGTGAGCACGTGCTTCCGGGTTTTCAGTGACATTGACTGTTTTCTTTTGACACTAGTGTTTTGTTATAGTTGTCTCTGCCCCTGTATTGTTATGGTTGTTTCCCGTATGTGTCATCATTGTTCTCAGCTGTTTTGTACCACACCCCTGATTATGTTTAGTATTTAAACCTCTCGTGTCTCATTGTTTGGCGCGAAGTATTGCGTGGGTGTATTCACCATACCAAGCCTTTGTACCTTGTTCCTCGTGTTTTGTTGAATACTTTTTGCTCTTTTTTCTTGTTACGTGCTTTGCCTTGCCTGTTTAATTCCCGTTTGCAGATCACCTGACCCATTGGCCTGTTTCTGACCACACTTTTGTTTCACGATTTGGATTTATCTGCCTTTCTCTAATAAAGCTCGTATCTGCATTTGTATCCGTCATTAACCTCCATTACGTGCTTAACGTGACAGAGCCCCTTACAGTTATAAAATGCTGCATTTACAGCAACATGTGAAAAGCATGAATAGCTCAGTAAGCAGTGTGTGTATAAACATCAGGAAAATTGTGCCATTTACTTTGAGCTATAGGGAGGATTTTATACACCAATTATAATTTAAACTAGCCTTTTATTAACTGGTACTTAACAATTATAGGTCTCAACATCTGCTCTAATAAAAATATGAGCTGCAGAACAAAAAGCACCTTGATGAAAAAAATCAAGTCTGTAGAGTATACACAGAATGCTACAAGAAAACATCCAGTCCGCTGCAGGTCTGTGGATGGAAACGCCTTGTTGATGAGAGATGTCAGAGGAGAATGGACAGAGTGGTTCGAGCTGACAGAAGGTTACATTACCTCAAATAATCACACTTTACAACCACGGTGAGCAGAAAACTGGGCATTTGAAGATTGTAAAAACTTTGACCTTTTTTATAATCTTCAACCATCCAGTTTGGGTGAGTCTGTGCAAACTGTAGATTCTTGCTTCCATTAGGTATGAAACACTGCATTTATAGAAACTAGTCGAAGAAAAAAGCATCAGTTGCTCCATAAATACTTTTTAAACATCAGATTAATTGTTTAATTGCCCTCTCTAAATCTATAAATTAGTATTATTAGTATACTAATTAACAAATACATACATACATACATACATACATACATATATATATATATATATATATATATATATATATATATATTATCTTTCTAATAAAAAATATTTCACCAAGAGCTACAGAGGTAAAAACCAAAAGATGTGGGAAGTCATACATACCTTTTGTTTCAGATGAGACAGTCATAATTAAGAATGATATTTTATTACCACATTTCCACAATATGTATATGTGTGATTCAGGTGTGGCTCCTGCTTGGTTGGAATGAAAACCTGCACACTCCGGCCCTTCCCGGGTAATATTGGACATCCCTGGTCCAGAGGGTGAATAGCTCAATTAGTTTCAGTTAGTTTCATCTGCTACAGTATGCTTACATATCACTTTAAGTAAGTGTAGTTGTAATTTTAGCCCTCAAAATAATTCTGTCCTTGAGATAATCAATGTCTCCAATTATAATTGAGGAGATGCTGTCCCACCAGTGTCCTCCGTGACAATGACACAATGAATTTACAATGCCCAAAAACATGCACGTCAGCATGATATATTGTAACCACATTACATACAGCCTCAATTCTGCTTCATTTCTATGTGAAAAGTTTCATACTTGGGTATGGGGGTATGTAATATAATATATAATATGTACAATGTAGTAGAGGTACTAAAGAATGTGCAGAAATGTACACTTCTTGTGAGTTCTCATACAGGCAAATTTCCCTTTCCCTAATTTTTGTTATTTAACATTAACATTAATAAAGTGTTCTTTAAAGTCACCTGCAATCCTTTCTATGGCTAAACTTAAAAAAAACACAAATCTGATGTTTATACACACACTGGTTATCTCTTTCACCAATGCTATATCCATTGTTAATGGGAATAATAAAGCAAATTTGAGGCACTCAGAGGAATCACATGCAAGTGTGGTCGAGAAAGAAATGTATTTTGTTCCTCTGGGAACGGTGCCTTAGAGTTCTGTGTTAAATGTCACTAAAATGGCGAAACAGTTGGTGTGCTTCATTCTTTGTTTTTGTATTGTTGTGAATATGTAATTGTATACTGGCTACCACAGTAGGTTCAAACGTTATTAGTGATGAATATCAGAAATAAAACAAACTGTATGCTTGTAAACTGTGTCATTCTGTTTATATTTCTCATTTATCTTCTGTGTGATTCTCTTTAGTGCCTTTCGATCGGTATTAGTATGATATCTGTATATTTAACCCCTGGTAAGATATTGGACTGTTAGCATTCTAAAGAAAAAAAAAAGCACACTTGTATCCCCCACATTCATTACACTACCACAAAGAAAACAGAAAATATATTTTCTGGACATGCTGTAATTCTGCTGATTATTGCTACTATTAAAAATGTGTATAAAATCTGTAACCAACGTAACCTAATAAAAGCGAATCAGATATCAGCACGCTTAACCACACCTGATGTATTCACTCAAACCCAACTCCTGCCCCATTGTTGCTGGTTTTGACTGTGAAATGGCTAACATGAACTTCATCTCCCATCGAAATCACATGCCTTCCTGTTTCACACTAATTAGTATTCGTTCTGAGTTTTCCCTGTTTAGTTACTAAGCTTTTTATTGACTGTGGTCTGTGTTTCATGCCATGTTTCCCCAGCTCTTGTTCATGCCATTTATGATTCTTGTTTATTTTGTTTGTCTTTTTTTTCTTGTTGTTAGTTAAAAGCGTGCACCTTTTTACATTTGCACCACTCCACATTCTTTCCGCCTACACTGATGGTCACAAAAATACAAAGAATCCTCAAATGCATTTTTCATTGCATATTTAATTAAAAAGAGCACTTTATTTAGGTTTTTCTTTCATTTCCTTTTATTTTCCTTGTTGCTGGTGTTAAAGAAAAAGACAGCTGTGCACAAAATAAGTCGTGTAAAATGAAACTGTATTGTCTTGTGGTTGACTGCAGCTTCTATAACATTTATAAAATTGGTAGTGTCACAAAAGTCTTGTAGAATGTGTTCAATTTCTTTGTTACATTGATGTGTTTTGTTATTGATCTATGTGCTATGATAAGGTTGCCAGATCTGTGTGACAAAAGCAGCTCAGTGGACAAGCAGTATTAAAAGCAGTAGTTTTCCTTAATTTTCCTTTCACCAAAATCCTAAAATGATCTTATAGTATTAAATATGCAATCAGCGGCACTTACCATTTCTCCACCCTTTTCATGTTGGTGTTCTACTTTTTTTGTAAGAAAATTGTATATGATGTGGAGAAGTGCACGTTCCCTGAACATGTACTGTAAAGTCCTTACACCAGTCTTATAGACAATGTGCAAGGTTTTTTTTTTTTGCACAGAATGGGGGGAAAAAATACAACTGCCAATGTGTCATATTTCCATGTGATTTATTGGAATTTTTCATGTGTTCCCATGGCATGATGTATGTGTGTGTGTGTGTGTGTACGCGCACAGGTGCGAGTTTACAAGGACACTCAAAGTATTTGAACACTTTCGTTGTACCTTGCCAAGTGAAAAAGACCCCAATAAACCTTTTAATAAAAAATGTCAAAAAGGTATTGTGACAGATTAATGGCATTGGCTGAATATACAGTACAAAACTGATCTGAGATCTGATTTGGTGACAAGCTGGATTAAGCTTCTATATCAAAACCCACTTGTAAGGATCATCACCAACAAAAGTTTTTACTTCTTTGTTTCAATTTATTTAGATGTACTAGACAAAGCTGTTTTATAACCTCCTCTCTTCACATTAGCCCTTGAGCATTTGGCAGAAATGATACAAAGAGATTGTTTAACTCCCAGCTGAAACTCCCAGCACAAATTTAACAAAGTCTCATTATAAGCAGAATATATTTTATTATACATCAACAAAGTCCAACCAGTTTATCCAGACTCCTAGATTTGATGGGCCTTTTAGTACCTTATTATGTCATGGACAAAAAGTGAATTAATGCCTATTAGCATTCCTAATATATCTAAACAAGTTATATTAGCTTTAGAACAGTTCACTTACTTAAGAATTGAAGTCACCAAAGAACCTCTCTCATTATTCAAAGCCAACTTTGAATTGATTTCTGCACATCAATGCCATTCTTCCAAAACATCCCATTATAACTTGATTCAAAGAGCTATCTATTTGATAGGGATAAGACTCACACCTTATAGGTGTCACACAAATGCAGATAAGAGCTTTATTAGAGTAGAGACAGGCAGACAAATCCAAAATGTGAGACAATAGCGTGGTCAAAAACAGGCGATGGATCAGGCGATGGGTCAGGCGATCGGCAAACGGGCATAAACGAGGCAAACCAGAATCGAAGAATGAGGGCAAGAAGAAGATCAAAACTATAACACATGAAACGAGGAACAAAGGCCTGGTATACAAAAAACTCATGTAATACTTCGCCAAGTACAAAGAGACACGAGGGGTTTAAATGACAAACGTAATCAAGGGTGAAAACAAAACAGCTGAGACTAATGATGACATTCAGGGAAACAACCAATGACAATACAGGGGCGGAGACAGGACATAAACCATAACAGATGCACGTGTACAAAGTAAACAAAGTCAATGTCACTGAAAACCTGGAAGCGCGTGCTTGCTCTGTGGAGCGTGCTGCGTGCTCCAGCGCTTAGCACAAGGGGAAATCGTGACAATAGGGAAAAAACACTCAATTAAATATTTAAGGAAGATTGGTTCTTCTAAATGTTCAAATTTATTATTAGGCCTCAAATTTAGGATATAAATATGAAAACGGAAGAGCGCCTCCTTTATGACAACGGAGGAATATATTTCTGTTAAAAGGACACAAATCACTGTGTTATTATTCATAATATAAAAAGGATTTGGAGACAAATCAAGTGCCATCTTACAATCCTTGTAATTGCTTCTGCCTATGGCCAAGAGTCTCTCTAGATTAGTTGGTGCCTTCAATCAGCAGAGGGCTTGTGGGATTAGAACCGACTTTTTCGGGTACCTTCAAGTAAGGGATTACATTAGGAACTATATACTCAAATATGTGAATGTCAATCATCTCAGCTCAGACAACTGGCTCAGATTGGATATCAGTGCCCAGACACATAATAATCTCCTTTTTATAAGTCATTACAAACTATTCACACATCCTCTATTGATGGTATGAGGATGCTTAGGGAGCAGGATTTAGGCACAGAAAATTCAGACATTCTCATAATGTATCTTGAAAAATCCTAATGCTCAGTAAATGCCGGGAATAGCCTTGTCTGTTGTCTAAGATATCACATAGGATATGCAGTACTGTGTATGTGTAAATATATGCTGTAAAGCAAAGATGCCTTTAAAAATAATGAAATTAAATGTTTCCTACTTAAATTACATCTACTATAAAGGCTATATACAAAGTCTATATGTGGAGTGACAAACTATTGCCTTTAAAAAAAGCATCTATAGGCTCAGGTACATTTCGACATGCTTTTTTTATTTTAAGAAGTGTTTCCCCAATATAATTGAATCATATTTTCTCTATAGTTTTGCTCTTAATCCTAATCTGTAAGATTTCTGGGTTAACATATTAGAATTTCTCTTAAAATGATTAAATAGGTGTTTTAGACCAGAATAACCAGAAGAGACCCGAAGAGAATAACATTGATTATCTCATTACAATGGCACCTGTCATGGGGTGGGATATATTAGCAAGTGAACAAGCAGTTTTCAAAGTTTCTGAGCAACTTTGACAAGGGCCAAATTGTGATGACTAGACGAATGGGGCAGAGCGTCTCCAAAACGGCAGGTCTTGTGGGGTGTTCCCGGTATGCAGTATTTAGTACCTACCAATAGTGGTCCAAGGAAGGACAACCGGAGAACCAGTGACAGGGTCATTGGCTCCCAAGTCACATTGATGTGTGTGTGGCGCAAAGCCTAGCCCGTCTGATCCGATTAATAAAAATAACTGCATTAATAACTATGTAAACTGTCAATTATATCAATTGTCATACTGTCCTCACAAGCACTAAGTTCTTAATCAACTAGTAACTATTTCTTAATTACAGTACAGACAATGTCATGTCTCACTGTAAAATTCGGTACTGAAATCTGTTCACTTTACTGTGGAAAGTCAGTACAATTCTTTAACCTATGTACTGTAGTTCTCACAAGTCTATTAGTAGACAATCAAATAAACGGTTAACTCCATAACAGTTTGCATATAAAAAGGCGTGTTAGAACTAGTTCAGAAATGCTATTGGCCACAACAGAGGTGTTTCAGTGTCGCTGTACTGGTCTGTTGTGGTGCAACAGGAGCTGTTTTCAGATACCTATATTCCTATACTCACCTGTGGTCACAAGCTGCTGAATAACATAGTGAGTGCAGATAGCAGAAAAGAGGTTCTTCTGCAGGATTGCTGAGCTTACACTCCATGATAGGGTCAGGAGCTTGGTAAAATCCAGGAGAGCCTCGGAGTAAAGCTGCTAGGTTCTCTGAATTGATGCCCATTGGTTAGCTTACAGTATGCTTGTTGCATCGGGAGCATCTCACTGGATGGAGTAAAAACATTTCTGTTGGTCATCCACACATTAGAAAACTGTGCAGGTAAACAGCATGGGACTCTTTGGAGTATTTGGCTTTAGTCGCACTTTTACGAACAGTGTCACCTGTGCTACTGACCTCGTAAATTTTTCTGCTATACCTGGTCTAAGTTGAGCTCACACCAAAGCACATGGTGTTTAGTGCTCCTTGAGTGAACCTTGAGTCATTTGCTGAAAATACAGACATTCTATTGGCTAGCAAACATGTTGTCATTGACAACTCTATTGGTGTAATGACCTGTTTAGCTCATTTAAACATTCTGTTCATTTTTACCTTTAATATTTAAATAATTTTACTAGATGAATTTTAGAGATTTTACTAGATGAAAGGTGAATAATAGTAAAAAAAAAATCTTCTAATTGGTAAACATTATTATGGTGAAAATGGACAGAATGCATAAACATCATTATATATAAAACCCACACACTAATAGAGTTGTCATATTTGTTAGCAATAATAGTGTTTGTAGTTCCTATGAATGACTCAAAGTTCACCGAAGGTTCTGGTGTTTGCATAATGCAGCTGTTGCACAGTGTAGGTCTGTAGTGGGGTTAATTATCACTGCTGGAGCTCTGTCTATCAGCAGGATATACCTGGATGGTTCAATTAGCTTGGGATGTGACACATACACATACACACACACACACACACACACACACACATGCATTTTCATTAGTTTCATAGGACTTTGAAAATTCTTTGTTTGAGAACTGGCTTCAACAGAATATTTAGGACTCTTGAGCTATAGCGTTTGATTCCTTTTAAAGTCTGCCTTTTGTCTCTTTTCATGTTCGTGCTGCATTTCCTATCAGGTTGTTTGCCTTCCTTCCGAGTCCTCACCCATTTATCTGCCATTATGTTTGTTTATGCGTCAGGGGAATGTCCACTATTGTTCAGCTGTAACATAGGAAGCCATTACTTAAGCCACTGTTACACTCTGCGATTCCAGCAGCCGTTAAAATGAAAAACCTTGACAGAATTCTGTAACAGATCATGCGGAAACGTGTGTTCATGTCAGATTATATGCTAAAGATCCTAGACCTATGATTAAATAAAATTATTACATTCTGCCGTACTGGGTGCACAACAACACAGCACAGGTTTGTAGCTCTTTGACTGGAAATCATGAAATAGTTTTGCATTGTCATAATAGCAAATAAACTTGATGAACAGCATGTTTCCATGCTGATTAGCTACTTACAGTTGCAATCAAAATTATTCACCCCCCATTGCAAATCAGCTTCATTGTCAAATTTTACAGACTTTCAGCTGTTTGCAATGAACAAATCAAACAAAAGCAACTGAAATAGTTCAACACAATGAATGCTTCAAGTGGTTTCCCCAAATTCAACTGAAAATGCAGATTTTCAACACCCTGAATAGAATCCCTCACAACAGCACAAATATGCAAAACAGTTGTTGTCTCAAACACACCTGATACAACTAATCAAGGGCTTAATTAGTTGCACCACGTGTGTTTAAGCTGGAATACATGAAATACCTGAACTGGCTAGGGCAGAAAACATATGAAATACCTGTATGGGGCAGAAAAAGGAAGCTATCGATGGCTGCAATCAGATTTGTGAGAAGGCAGGTTGTGAAAAACCCTCGAGTGACTGTAAAAGACCTGCAGCAAGACTTGGTGTAACGGGCACTGAGGTTTCAGTGAGCACAGTAAGGCGCGTACTAAACGCAGAAGGTTTCTGTGCCACAACTACAAGAAGTTCACCACTACTGACCCAAAAGCACAAGAAAAGTCGCTCAAAATAATATAAATAATCCACAGAAGTTTTGGGATTCTGTTCTGTGGAGCGATGAAACAAAACTGGAACTTTTTAGCACGACGGATCAGCGGTATGTCTGGAGGAAGAAGGATGAAGAAAGAACACTCTGTCCACAGTCAAGCATGGTGGGGGCTCGGTGATTCTCTGGGGCTGCTTTGCATCCTCTGGCACTGGAAACGTGCAGCGTGTGGAAGGCGAGATGGATTCATTGAAGTATCGGGAAATCCTAGAAGAAAACATCATACCATCTGTGAGGAAGCTGAAGCTTGGGCATCATTGGACATTCCAACAGGATAATGATCCCAAGCGTACCTCAAATTCCACCAAGGCTTGTAGAATCCTGGAAGATTCTACAGGGTCATCACAGTCACCTGACCTGAACCCCATAGAAAATCTCTGGTGGGATTTGAAGAAGGCGGTTGCAGCACACAAACCCAAGAATCTTACTGAACTGGAGGCCATTGCTCATGAGGAACGGGAGAAGATTCCTCAGGAACACTGCCAGAAGATCTGCATCTCGTTTGCAGCAGGTTATAACAGCAAAAGGGTGCTCTACTAAGTACTAAAGATGCTTGCCGTGAAGGGACTGGAGAAATCATTATAAGAAATCATTATAAGTTGCATTTTCAGTTGAATTTGGGGAAACCACTTGAAGCATTCGTTATGTTGAACTATTTCAATTGCTTTTGTTTGATTTGTTCATCGCAAACAGCTGAAAGTCTGTCATTTTTGGCAATAAACCTGATTTGCAGTGGCGGCGGAATAATTTTGACTGCAACTGTAATTCTTCCTTTATTTCTTTTAAATGATGAGTCCCTTTATGTCCTGTTGTGATATAACCCTGATGAGACATGTTATAGAGACATTCTGCCTGAGCCTCAATTCAACAAACTGTGTTTTATTTATGTTTTGTCATTGCCATGACTGGGTTTGTAGCTGTCCTGTGAGTTTGTGTAATCATATACAGTCCTATTGGTCACTTTTAGATGCATGCATGCAGAAATAGGTCAGTGCTTCCCTCCAAGTGTGTTTAGCTGCCTTGTCACCTTGTGGAGCAACAATTCAAATAGATGGCTGGCTTGATGTGTCTCAGAGGAAGCATGTGCTAAAATTCATCCTTCCCGGTTGGTCATTGTGTACTGATAGTGGAGAACTAGCTAAAGGGCATAAACTAGCAATGGCAATTTTTTTTTTTTTTAAAGAAAAATGTGGGCAAAAATGACATTAAAAAGCAGGCACCCTTGTCTATATATTCACCATTATTTCATCAGATACTTCGCTTTCAATTTCATAACTCACTAAATGGAACAGTTTAAATATGGTACATTTTTCACTGTCAGACTTGTGCTAGACATCATCGCTCATCATCGAGCCTAGGCAGATGGTGCTATTCTGTGCAAATGTATGCATGTGCTTTGGCTTGATGGAAGATTTGCCATAGTAGTAGGTTTCAAAACAAACAAATCAAACAATGACTACTCTGTATGGTGGAGATAACTGTCTGGATATATCTATGTCCGTGTCTGAGATATCTCTGTCCTGTATTATAACACTAATGCTCCAGCTCCCCCAGTTTTCAGATAAATTACTCCATCAAACACCCCAAACACCATTACCCAGACTTCTCAGTGGAGACAAGCACACCCACTTGCTTAGTCAGCCTCAGACATTTGCTCCAAGTTAGTCTCATTGTAACATGATCAAATCATTCCTTCAGTGCCATCTGTTTTCCTCTGTCCATCTTCTTTACTCTCAACTCTCTCTTTCTCTTTGTGCTCTGTTGTCTATAGATTCCTCAGATCAGCTATGCATCCACAGCTCCAGAGCTGAGCGACAACACCCGATATGACTTCTTCTCCCGTGTGGTGCCACCAGACTCCTACCAGGCACAGGCCATGCTGGACATTGTCACGGCCATGGGTTGGAACTATGTGTCCACTCTTGCCTCTGAGGGCAACTATGGCGAGAGCGGCGTGGAGGCTTTCATTCAGATCTCTAGAGAGATAGGTGAGTTGTCGTTGTCTCGTGTCAAACAGAGGAACCCCTGTTAATTACAGCACAAACTGAAGTGCTGGCAGATGGGCAGCTTAATGTCAGGAACATCAGTCTCATTCATTTTTCAATTCAATTCAATTTTATTTGTATAGCACTTTTTACAATGGTCATTGTCTCAAAGCAGCAATTAAACCTCACCTGATAATGATTTTGAATTTTGCAGTGTCATGTGAGAAGTAAAGTGTTTTATTGAGCAAGTTTGTACTGTTGCTTCTATTATTGTTGTTATGCCTCTGTTGTACTTTTGTGTCAAGGCGACAGGCCTTCGACTGTTGTTTGGCCAGGGGGCTATTTTGTTCCAGTTCTTGTCTCTGTTGATGGAGAAGCATGTCAAGGCTGTTGAAGATGGTGGCATTTGTTTTTCTTGAGAACAAATGGTGTGTCCCAAGAAATGTAGCCCTGACTTGGACACACATTACACAGCTGGCTGCTTTAAGGAGCACCTCACAGAGAATCAGAACTTAGAACAGAGGTTTTTACAAATGATAAGAAAAGTGAGATAGGGGTGTGTCGTCTTCACTGATATTTCTCCCATTTTTACTATGCTCCAATACCATGGATTACTGTTATTACTCAGACTTCCCATCCTCCGTCAACACACATATCTCTAAGCTTTTCTTATTGCATCATTAGGAAACCTCTCTAAAATCTAGCAAACATTAGATACGAGACAAGTTGTAATGACATGTACGTTATATGACTGAAAGTTTCTGGACACACATATGTCCTTGAACATACCATTCCAGATTTAGTCCTTCTCAGCTGTTATAAGCTCCACTCTTCTGGGAAGGCTTCCCACTAGATTTTGGAGCGTGGCTGTGTGGACTTGTGTTCATTCAGATACAAGAGCATTAGTGATGTTGAGGTCAGTCACTGATGTTGGGTGAGGAGTCTCCAATTCCAGTTCATCCCAACATTGTTCAGTGGTGTTGAGGCCAGGGTTCTGTGCAGGACCTTAACACACCATGTTTTCATGGAGCTTGCTTTGAGCACAGGGGCATTGTCATGCTGGAGCAGGTTTGGGCCTCTTAGTTCCAGTGAAGACAAACTGTAATGCTATACAGTTGTGTGCTGCAGACTTGTTCCACTTTTTTCTCTCCAGACTGCAGGAGCACTTTCCAATTTTTGTGTTCAGTTTCGCAGCTGAATGCAGATCTTCAGCTCAAGTCTTCTGGTTGTAACCCAAGAGGATTAAAACTGAGAAGCAAAGGATTTAACACGCATCCAATTAGCCACTAAACAAGTCAAATGAAATGTTAATAGTCAGGCAACAATGAGGGCTTTGTTCAGGGTCCCTTTTAAGGAAGCAACACTTACATTCATCATCTTAACCACTGACACCATATCATCTAATTACTTAGGTTGTTTTTTTTTAATTAGGGTAATTTCTAATCTAAATATTGGACATTTACAGCACAACGTGCCATGTCATAAATAGATTTAATCCTTTCATAAGAACTTGTCTATAACATCTTAAAGTGAAATATGTAGGGTTGGATAGCAATACAGAAGCAATACTAGTTTTAAACAGAAGTTTGTTTTTTCTTGTTTTTTTGTGTCGGCGCTTCTGTGTAGAGTGAATAGAAAAATTCCAGTTATATAAATGTGACCTAGTTATTTCTGTATAGTGAGCTGGATTGGTTAAATGTCTGCATTTCACTAATGAGGCCTGAAGTCTGTCTCAGTGTATTTGTACTGAGCTAGCAGTACTGTTGACACATTTCTACCAGTCACTCCACAGACCATGAAATAATATTGAAGAACGTTACTATAAAATCACATCTGTTTCTCTTTGCATGCCATCTCTTAGCAACGGGTGAATCGTGCTTGTATTTGATTCCTACCTTATTAATGCTTGTGAAGCAATATTATGACTACTATAATATTATGGCTACATCAAAACAGTTTTATACCTGAAACTAATTTATAATAAACAAAACTGCAACCCCAAGATTCTGAAAGAGTCAATTACAGTATGACCTCAACCTAGAAATTATAAATTTCAGGAACATTGTTGTATTTTTATCATAAAAAAATATTACTACAACATAAAAAAGATTATTTTATCCATACAATTTTTAGTAATTTCTGTTGAAAACATTTAAATGCTTATTGCATTCCAAAACTATTTTGTTTCATATATTAGTGCTATTTATTTTATTTTTATTTTAAACATGATTTTGTTCCTTATATTTTTGGATATATCACAACTGTTTATCACAAATGTCTACCTAATTCCCACCCACCAGTCAGAGAGGGAGAAGGCTAACTTCCTCTGAGATACATGAAGCCAGTCAGCCACATCTTTTCAAACTGCTGCTTATGCACAGTGGTGTAACATGCTCAGAGGAAAGCGCTGTCTGCCCCCTTCTGCATACATGAGATTACAACACCCATGATTGGCTAGTGCCGCTGTGATTGACAGGGGAGAGAGAGTATTCCCCTCACACCCAGAAATCATAGCCAATTCTACTCTCTTGGACTCCCGACTGGAACATCATCTGGATTCAAGCTTGCAATCTCCAGATGATCAGATGAACATTTTTCTGTTGCACCACTTTTTTTTATTATTTATTTACACTGCATTCTTGGAGTCTGCTGCTGAATTGCTCATAAAGAACCACATCCCAGAATGTACCATTATCATACATGTGAAAACATCTTGTCTTTCCACTGCACTCATGTGTGAATGATATATTTTAGAAAGCTTATTAAATGCAGCTTGTCACAATTCCAACATAAAAGTCTGTCATGCCATTCTCTCAGGTTTTCATTTCACTTCTCCCTCTTTCTTTTATTTTATCACTGCCCAGTGTTCCACTCAGTCTCATATTTTTTTCTCCCATAATTGTCTTCACATCTTGACAAAGAGGAGAGATCTGACTGACCATGGCCCTGCTCAGATGGCTCTAATGTAGCACTAATGACCACTACTCAATTACGCGTCACTGAAGCAGCTTCACCATGGGGAGACAGGGGTGTCTGCTCATTTCTCCAGTTCCCTGTGGCTCGGGGAGGTGACTCTCCATCACTCTGAGAATCAAATGAGCCATTACAGGCCAGGGTAGGGACACTTCACTCATTAAACGAAGCTTATTGTTAATAGGGGACTTGCGCCCCAGGTAGTCTGATAGCTCCAGTGAAGCAGAAATCACCAGCTTCATTCTCTCCTTTGGCCAGCGCATATTAAGTGAAATATTTGCATAATGTCTTGAACAAGTGCTTAGAACATGACCACTGCAGTCATAAAGCACATTTTTGACAAGTTTTTATAAAATGTATTTATAATAACATTACTGAATTAAAGTCACAGTTGATTTATTTGCTTTAATTAAATAAATTTTGTTGTAAGTTGAACTACATTGGTAACGCTGACCTGTTTTTGTGTAATATAATATAATGTTTGCTGTTTTTGCCATTTCTTGTTACCACTTCCCTGATTAATATCATGATCTCCACTCTACCTCTGCAAGTCTTCCTTTTCAACCCTGCCATTTTGCATGCACAATCTCAGCCTGAGCCATCCTCTGCCTCATCCTCTGCCTCATCCTCTGCCTCATCCTCTGCCTCATCCTCATCCTCTGCCTCATCCTCTGAAAATACGTTGCTACTCTTCTCTATTTCTCTCCCTGTCAGCTCCAATAATGTGTTTCATCTATAACCCTTTCATGATTTGTAAGACAGACAATTTCTGAAATCTGAGCAATGGAGCAGATACTTATCCCTCTGTTGTATGAGGAATAACCTTAGCTACCTTCATGGGTGAGTTTAGTTGCAGAGATATCCATCCTTGCGTATGTGCTGATGACATCAAAAGTATAGGTCAATAATCACAAATGTAAACAAAAAACCAACTTTTTTGTCAGAAGGTGGAAGTGATTTTATTTTCTCTCTGGGGGTGATTCAGGGAAAGCAGGGCAGTTTAACCACTACCGGAGTATGTCTAATGATCCTGTTATCAACAGCTCATATATTCACGTACAGTTGTTATAAAAATATCATGGCTTTTCATAAACAGTTGATAGACTCATTTAAGATGGCTATAAATATATTTTGGAGTGTGTATGCAAACACATAAAACCTAGTGTGTGAATCTGGTGGCACTTAAAAGTGTTACATCTAATCTCATGGTAAGGTACTGTATGGTTAATCCATGCCGTAAAATGACACAGGCAGTTTATTTTCCAGGTCCCAGAACATCTTGATAATATTTCAGACAAGCTTCATTGACAGCAGATTACTTGAGTGTGATGAAGCCTCCTTAGTGTTAGGCCAGCCTGAGACACACACTGCAGTGCTATTAAATGTGCAATACACTGTTAACAAGACCACATCTATATTTATCTCTCGTTGATGGGTGCACATTGACTACAGACATTGATTCCTGCTCGACTAGACTCTTACTTTCCTTCTCGAGCTCTGATGGTGTCAAGGTTTAGAGAGACAAATGTGTCTTGAAGCTCTGCAGCTGCCAGGACGGACAAGCCGAGTGGTTCCTTAGCAGCAGTTGGTGTCTGGTAATGAATCTCAGACCAGCTGTGTGATGGATGGATGTTGGAGCCAGTACAGATTAGGCAGGTCTGAATGCCAGAGAAGTACAACTCTGTCAAAACTGTCCTTACTTGGGATCTGTGACAAAGAGTCTTGGGGAAAGATAAGGAAATTACTGGGCTTGCTCATGTCTTTTTTTTTCTATGACAGTTCACCTTTCCTTCTTTTCTGTAGCTTGTAGCTCTCCATTTAAAATGGGAAGATATTTGTGGTGCTACAGTATATGTCACTGATTTGTTTATGGTAGAAAGTAGATTTCGTGATCTTCCACTTCTAAGTGATAATCAGTACAGACCTTTTCTCCACACAATCTCGTTATATTTTACATTGAAGCTACAACAAGGGGATTTGTGCACTAATCTTTGTGCTTACTGATGACATTTTTAAACTAACATAAAATTGTACAGTGTAAGCATTTTTAATGCATTTCAACTACAAAGTAGGCGGGAAAAAAAATCCATAGATGTTAATCTTTTGTTAGCAATAAACTAGTTAACAAACTAATTGTGATTAGTGATGTATATTTTCCTCCTCAAAAGTGAACTCTATAGTCCATGTTATGGGTTTAACATGTGAATATGTCTAAAGCTGATCTAAAGCAGTATAATTCAGTTATAATTCATTCATGCTGCTTTGCCATGTTGATTTGATGTCACTTTGAAGAACTTGGGGTTGAGGAGACAGTTCTTTAGTCAAATGCGGCATTACAAATGCCCCATGGTCTATTGGTAGAGATGAATGAAACCAATTAAGCAATTCTTTAGAAAAAGATAAATCAACAAATGAATGTATAGACCTATCTCAATGTGGAACTGGAGGAAAACCAGAGTGTATATTATAACAATCTGTTTTTGTTGATTCATTGTTTTAAAAAGAAGACGTTCTTCCCTTGTCAGTATTTGACACGTAATTTATGTACTGACCACTAAATTTATGCCCACAGATTCAGAAGTTTCATCAATCTCTCATTTCTTGCGCTCAGTATAAATGAGTTATACATGCAGGGAATCCAGATTTATGCAGGCTTAAGTATGGGTTTTATATTCTTTCTTTTCTAGCACACACCCGCATGCACACACACACGCGCGCACACAGACACACGCACGCTCACACGCACACACACGCACACGCGCACACACACGCGCACACGCACATGCAGACACACGCGCACACACACGCACATACACGCGCACACACACATGCACACACACGCACGCATGCACACGCACACACTAGCGCACACGCACGCACGCACACACGCACGCACGCACGCACACACACACACACACACACACACACTTAATTTAACTGCTGTACAGTTTTATGAAAAGGCATTGTGGCACTTTGGTCCTATCGGTATTCTTTTTCTCAGATGATTCATTTACTAGCTGATTAGTAATAGAACACTGTAACTTTAACTGTGTGTCTATGAGAAATTATACTCTGGATTATCTCTGGATCAGGTCATTTAAGTGCTGCAAGGGTCCAATCATTTTGTCCAAATGTGTAATTCTGTGTTGGAATATGATTCATGAGTGTGATTGAACATTCCCCAGACGTCACGATTTCCCTTCGCGCAAAGCACTGGAGCATGCAGCGTGCACCGTAGCTCGAAGCGCGAGCGCGCTTTTCCAGGTTTCAGTGACATTGACTTTGTTTACTTTTGACATGTGTGTTTTGTTATGGTTTATGTCCTGTTTCTGCTCCTGTATTGTTATTGGTTGTTTCCCATACGTGTCACCATTGTACTCAGCTGTTTCGTGTCTCACCCTTGATTTCATTTAGTATTTAAATCTCTCATGTCTCTTTGTTCAACGCGAAATATTGCGTGAGTTTTCCGTATACCAAGACTTGTTCTTTGTTTCTGTGCCATAGTTTTGTTCTCACCCTCGTTGTTCGATTCTTGTTTAGTCTAGTTAATGCCTGTTTGCTATTGTCTCACGTTTTGGATTTGTCTGACTGTCTCTACTCTAATAAAGCTCTTATCTGCACTTGAATCTGTCCTAACCTACATGACACCTGTTCCCTTAAGGGCCTGTTTGATTTAATCACTTTGCCATAGTGTCACACAAACGCTGGAATCCACCAGAGACTCCACTTCCTAGAACACAACGTGACCTACAGTACAAGCAGGGCTGCCATGGACCACAATCTCTAGCACAACACTCCAGGCACTTTCGCCATCTCCCGAGTTCTAATCACACACACCTGTTCACAATTACACTCCCCCCATATACATATAGACTTTTGACACGTACCCAGTTGTGAAGTAACATTCAGTGTGCCTTGCTATTTCTTGCTATTTTATTTGTTACCTTGCCTCGTTACCAGGTTTTTGGATTTTGGTTATGCCTACATTATTCTGTTTGCTGATCATCTGACCTTCTGCCTGTTTTATGTTTATGATCCTTGCCTCACTTTTTGGAATTGTGTCTTTTTAATAAAAGGTTAACCTGCACTTGCATCCATCTCATAGACACAGAGTTTTACTCACACCTCTGTTGCTGTTTTCTATAAACCCTGTTCTGCTTATATGAGGCATACAGTAATGATGCAATTTCCTGTTATGTAATGCAAGCAGGTTGAACCTATTGGTGTAAAACAGCTATTACTTTAGTATAGAGATCACCACCCTGCCTGTATGACGCTTTAAAAAATGTTTTTAACTTGGTCGTAATGTCCTGGAAACACAAAGCATAATGGGTTACATGACAGAAAGGAGATAAAACGTGGGAATGTGGTTATTCTGACTCAATAACGCAGAAGTCTTAAAATCAACATCTAAGACAAAATTTGTATATTAAAAACAATTTAGGGTGTCTAAGACTTTTGCACACTACTGTGTAAGCAGTCATTATGTTTACAATAGAAATTAAGATAGATGTCATTACAGGCCTACTACAGTAATAAAGGTACTCAAATACAAAAAGGAAAGAGATTACATTGTGCTTGCTATCTCGCTAGCTCAGTTAGGCTCCCAATTGTAGTCTAACATTGTTTAGCTTGTCCAAATGTCTCTGGACTTTGTTGTCCTATGAGATCCTCAAAACCGAGGCTACAGATGTATTGCTGTTGGTGTCAGATAGGCAATATAGCGAAACTGTATTGTGTTTTTTTTAGATTAGATTTCAGATTATATATGATGATATGAAATGATATTCAGATATACAGTACTGTGGAAAAGCCTTAGGTACCCTATTTTTTGCTACACATTTTGTTTTACAGTGCCCTCCACTAATATTGACACCCTTGAAAAATATGAACAAAGAAGGTTGTGAAAATTGCCTTTTTTTGTCAATTGCAAACAAAACACAGGTTTATCCAAAACAAATAGCTTTGTTAAATGTAGTTGTGCAACAATTATTGCCACGCTTGTAGTTAATACTTTGCGCTATCTCCCTTTGCCAAGATAACAGCGCTGAGTCTTCTCCTATAACGCCTGATGAGGTTGGAGAATACATGTTGAGGGATCTGAGAGCGTTCCTCCATACAGAATCTCTCCAGATCCTTCACATTTCGAGGTCCACGCTGGTGGACTCTCCTCTTCAGTTCACCCCACAGGTTTTCTATGGGGTTCAGGTCAGGGGACTGGGATGGTCAGGGCAGGACCTTGATTTTGTGGTCAGTAAACCATTTCTGTGTTGATTTTGATGATGTTTTGGATCATTGTCCTGCTTGAAGATCCAACCACGGCCCATTTGAAGCTTCTGGCAGAGGCAGTCAGGTTTTCATTTAATATCTGTTCATATTTGATAGAGTCCATGATGCCATGTATCCTAACAAAATGTCCAGGTCCTCTGGCAGAAAAACAGTCCCAAAACATTAAAGATCCACCTCCATATTTAACCGTGGGCATGAGGTACTTTTCCATATGGCTACCTCTCTGTGTGTACCAAAACCACCTCTGGTGTTTATTACCAAAAAGCTCTATTCTGGTTTCATCTGACCGTAGAACCCGATGCCATTTGAAGTTCCAGTAGTGTCTGGAAACTGAAGACACTCGAGTTTGTTTTTGGATGAGAGTAGAGGCTTTTTTCCTGAAACCCTTCCAAACAGCTTGTGGTGATGTAGGTGACTTCAGATTGTACTTTTGGAGACTTTCTGACCCCAAGACACAACTAACTCCTGCAGTTCTCCAGCTGTGATCCTTGGAGATGTTTTATCCACTCGAACCGTCCCCTTCACAGTGCGTTGAGACGATATAGACACACGTCCAATTCCAGGTTGATTCATAACATTTCCAGTCGACTGGAACTTCTTCATTATTGCCCTGATGGTGGAAATGGGCATTTTCAATGCTTGTGCTATTTTCTTATAGACACTTCCCATTGTGTGACGCTCAACAACCTTTTTCCGCACATCACAGCTATATTCCTCGCTCTTACCCATTGTTATGAATGACTAAGGGAATTTGGCCTATGTGTTACTTCATGTTTATAACCCTGTGAAACAGGAAGCTATTGTTGAACAATTTCCTGTTCCTAGTCACCCAGGTGTACTAAAAAAAAGTAAAATATCAATGGGAATATACTTGAAATATATTTTCCCCATATGAATTCACAGGGGTGCCAGTAATTGTTGCACACCTATATTTAACAAAGATTTTTTTTTTTATAAACGTGTGTTTTGTTTGTTTGCAGTTGTTTGATATCCATGAAAACAGAGTATTTTTTGTGATTTTTTTTTTTTTTGTTTTATCAAAAGGTTAAAAATTAAATATAGTTTTTTTACATTCTTCTTTGCTCATATTTACCAAGGGTGCCAATATTAGTGGAGGGCACTGTACATGTTTTTTATGACTTAAATATTTTTGTATGTCAGTAAAGAAAGTAACATATTACATAACAGACCACTTTTTTGTACCTGAGACTACTGATATATTTTAGGAAACAAAAGATTGTCACACCAAATACTGATTTTGCTTAGTTTCTTACTGTTTACTGATCTTTATACACTCTTAAAATGCTGGGTTATTTTTTCTACCCAAATGCTGGGTTGAGCCTTTTGGGTCATTAATTGGGTTATTTTCTCAGTCTTTGGTAGTTTTTGGGTAGTTTTGTGTAACCCAACCGCTGGCTAAGTGGCTGGGTCATTTTTACTGACTGTTGAATCAATGCACCCCTCCCCCACCCCGACACATCAGCCCAGCTCCTGGGCTCCTCCTAGGTCAAATCAACTCAGACTGGACTTTTTGAATTCTCCTCAAGTGGAGGTAGCGGTTTTCACACGGACAGATTGTTAGATTTATTTAGAGAAACAAGGATAGTATCAATATATTTATCCATAAAACCATTACTGTACATTAGAAAAAGAAAAAATGTCCAGTTTACATGACCAAATGCACCACTATCTTTGTTAGCTTTGGTTTACTTGTTTGTAATGCCCATTGGATCATAAGTTTGTTACTAAACGTCTCCTTTGATCAAAATCTGACATTTTCGTCTTAAATACATGACTTATTTCAGTCAAATTTACTTCAAATTGTATATACAAACACTTTAGCAGCTGTAGCAAAACACCTTCTTGTGTATAAATAAAGGAGATATGATTTTGACATATTTGTTTATAACGTGGTATATCTGACATTTTCAAAGGGTAAAAATAACCCTGAAAATATTAAACCATTTATGAAATAAAATTAACTAAGCATTTTTTTTGTAAAAATGAAACTATTCTTTGGGTTGAAAAAGAACCCATTTGCTGGGTTAAAATTAACAACCCAACTTGATGGGTTAGTTTGCCCAAAATGTGTTCTGCCCTATATTTACCCAGCCATTGGGCTAAAAATAACCCAATTTAGGTTTTTTAACCCAGTGATTTTTAAAATATTTAAAAATATTTTTTCAATGTAGAAATGTTTAATTTAATTATCTTCACAGTATTGTATATTCTACTTAAACACATTGAGCATATTTCTTAATACAAATAATAATGACTGTAGAACCACTTCAGTGGGAGAGCTCTTAGGGGTAAACTAAACATAACCTTTAGAGCTAGTTGGCAGGTGAACAGTGAAAACAATAGTCTCTCACTGCTTGCAGTGTTACAGTAGAAGTGCTAGTCACAGTGTCAAATCCTGAGTCCATTTCTGTTCTCAAAAGAGATAACTATTCAGTCCTCTCACCTCTGTCTTGCAAAAGGCTAGAACTGGTGGCTCTTGCACTCATGAAGGAAATGGGCTGTGATTAGTCCTCTGTATTTTTTTCTTTCCTCTCATCATGGGCTTTCTTACAGAAATTGAACAATTTTAATCCCTCTTAGCTGGACTTAGCTAAAAGATCAATATGCTACAGAATTTGTGTTTTGAAGATCATCAGTAACAGTCTAATCATTTTAGGTCTAACAGCACTGCCTAATTTCGTAGACATTTATATATTTCAAGACAAATAGCAAGTGAAAATGTCTTGAATATAATCAAATCTATCTAGTATTTCCTATTACAAATTTATAATAAAAAAAATAAATAAATGATTATTAAACCTGATTATATACATTATCTCACAAAAGTGAGTACACCCCTCACATTTTTGTAAATATTTGATGATATCTTTTCATGTGACAACACTGAAGAAATGACACTTTGCTACAATGTAAAGTAGTGAGTGTACAGCTTGTGTAACAGTGTAAATTTGCTGTCCCCTCAAAATAACTCAACACACAACCATTAATGTCTAAACCGCTGGCAACAAAAGTGAGTACACCCCTAAGTGAAAATGTCCAAATTGGGCCCAATTAGCCATTTTCCCTCCCCGGTGTCATGTGACTTGTTAGTGTTACCAGGTCTCAGGTGTGAATGGGGAGCAGGTGTGTTAAATTTGGTGTCATCGCTCTCACACTCCCTCATACTGGTCACTGGAAGTTCAACATGGTACCTCATGGCAAAGAACTCTCTGAGGATCTGAAAAAAAGAATTGCTGCTCTACATAAAGATGGCCTAGGCTATAAGAAGATTGCCAAGACCCTGACAGTGAGCTGCAGCACGGTAGCCAAGACCAATCAGAGGTTTAACAGGACAGGTTCCACTCAGAACAGGCCTCGCCATGGTCGACCAAAGAAGTCGAGTGCACGTGCTCAGCGTCATATCCAGAGGTTGTCTTTAGGAAATAGACGTATGAGTGCTGCCAGCATTGCTGCAGAGGTTGAAGGGGTGGGGGGTCAGCCTGTCAGTGCTCAGACCATACGCCGCACACTGCATCAAATTGGTCTGCATGGCTGTCGTCCCAGAAGGAAGCCTCTTCTAAAGATGATGCACAAGAAAGCCCACAAACAGTTTTCTGAAGACAAGCAGACTAAGGACATGGATTACTGGAACCATGTCCTGTGGTCTGATGAGACCAAGATAAACTTATTTGGTTCAGATGGTGTCAAGCGTGTGTGGCGGCAACCAGGTGAGGAGTACAAAGACAAGTGTGTCTTGCCTACAGTCAAGCATGGTGGTGGGAGTGTTATGGTCTGGGGCTGCATGAGTGCTGCCGGCACTGGGGAGCTACAGTTCATTGAGGGAACCATGAATGCCAACATGTACTGTGAAATACTGCAGCAGAGCATGATCCCCTCCCTTCGGAGACTGGGCCGCAGGGCAGTATTCCAGCATGATAACGACCCCAAACACACCTCCAAGACGACCACTGCCTTGCCAAAGAAGCTGAGGGTGAAGGTGATGGACTGGCCAAGCATGTCTCCAGACCTAAACCCCATTGAGCATCTGTGGGGCATCCTCAAACGGAAGGTGGAGGAGCACAAGGTCTCTAACATCCACCAGCTCTGTGATGTCGTCATGGAGGAGTGGAAGAGGACTCCAGTGGCAACCTGTGAAGCTCTGGTGAACTCCATGCCCAAGAGGGTTAAGGCAGTGCTGGAAAATAATGGTGGCCACACAAAATACTGACACTTTGGGCTCAATTTGGACATTTTCACTTAGGGGTGTACTCACTTTTGTTGCCAGCGGTTTAGACATTAATGGCTGTGTGTTATTTTGAGGGGACAGCAAATTTACACTGTTACACAAGCTGTACACTCACTACTTTACATTGTAGCAAAGTGTCATTTCTTCAGTGTTGTCACAATAAAATATATTATCAAATATTTACAAAAACGTGAGGGGTGTACTCACTTTTGTGAGATACTGTATGTATATATATATATATATATTACTTATTTCAAGTTCTTACTCTTTTGTCAGATGCTGCACTCTAGATATAATTACTAAACATTAGCTAGAGTAGTATGAATGGCTAGATATACAGTGGGGGAAATAAGTATTGAACGCGTCAACAATTTTTTCAGTAAATATATTTCCAATGAGGCATGAAATTGGTAATCACATGGTATTAACTCAGTAAATCCGGAAATTTAAAGAATTCACAACATTAAAGTCCATAAATGAAGTTATGTGTAATGAACGTGAATGACACGGGAAAAAAGTATTGAACACTCTAACTGAAATGTATTTAATACTTAGTGGAGAAGTCTTTGTTTGTAATGACGCTTCAAGACACTTCCTGTATGAAGAAATTAATGGGTCGCAGTATTCAGGTGTGATTTTGGTCCATTCTTCTAAACATATTGTCTTTAAATCTTGTTCAGTTGGATTTGAGTCAGGTGATTGACTGGGCCATTCTAACAGCTTGATTTTTTTCTCTGAAACCAACTGAGAGTTTGCTTTGCTGTATGCTTTGGATCGTTTCCTGCTGGAAGGTCCACCCACATCTCATCTTCATCATCCTGGGGTTTGGCAGCAGATTCTTCTCAAGAATCTCCCGGTAAAGGGCTCCATTCATCGTTCCTTCAATTATATGAAGTCTGCCAGTACCATGTGATGAAAAACAGCCCCACACCATGATGCTTCCACCTCCAAGCTTCACTGTTGGTGTAGTGTTTTTAGGGTGATGTGCAGTGCCATTTCTTCTCCAAACATGGTGTGTAGTATGGGAACCAAAAAGTTCGATTCTGCTCTTGTCTGACCAGACTACACTCTCCCAGTATTTCATAGCATTCTCCAAATGAGTTGTAGCAAACTTTAAATGAGCTTCGACATGCCTTTTCTTTAGTAATGGAGTCTTGTGGGGTGAGCGTGAGCAGTGGAGTGCATTGCCTATTGTTTTCTCTGTGACGATATTACCTGCTGCCTCCAAGTGTTTCTGGAGCTCTTTCCGAGTGGTCCTTGGCTCTTGGGCTACTATTCTGACTACTCTTCTGACTCCCTGGTCAGAGATCTTGTGAGGAGCTCCTGTGCGTGGCCGGTTGATGACGGAGTGATCTTGCTTCCATTGTGGATAATGACCCTGATGGTGTTTACTGGAGGATTCAGAAGTTTTGAAAAATGTCTGTATCTTATTCCATCAGTATGTTTCACAACAATAAGGTTGTGAAGGTCTGGGGAGAGCTCTTTGCTTTTACCCATCATGAGATGTTTCTTGTGTGACACCTTGGTAACGAAAAGCCTTTTTATAGACCATCAATTTACTAACCCAGCTGATATTAATTTGCACAGATAGAGGGTGTAATTACTTACGGATTTCAGCTGGTTCCTTGCCTTACCTTACCTTGGAGAACTGCTTTTTCTTAGTGTGTTCAATACTTTTTTCCACTTTATTACACATAACTATATTTATGGACTTTAATGTAGTGAATTCTTTATATTTCTGGATTTCTTGAGTTAATACTGATGTCTGGGGAAAATTTTATGTGAATAACCTCATTGGAAATATATTTACTGAAAAAAGTTGACACGTTCAATACTTATTTCCCCCACTGTAGGTTTAATACACTTATGTTTGGTTTATAATGGGAAATACTAGCTGACTATTTGACTATATTCAAGGTATTTTTTACTTACTAAGATGCCATTTTTTTTTGCAGTGGAGGAGTACGAGCTGAAAGCAAACCAAATTGGCATTGTTTACCTTTAGGAACCTTTTACAGTAAAACCTCTGTATAGGCTTAATAATAATAATAACACTAATGCTAATTAACTGGCATTAATGGCAAATTCACATTCTCTTCATGTTCTATGGCTTTTGGAGAAATAGAAATACAAACACTTCTCTGCAGAAATAGTTATAAATTGTGTAACCGACAAAAACCTTTATTACAATGAGTTACCCCGCCCTCCCATTTCAGCACCTCCTGTGAGAGCACACTTGACTGATGTCATAACAGCACTGGGTTGTAATTATGTCCTATATATGAGAGGCACTTCATTGAGCACCATGAATGAGCGGGGACATCTTGGCATGTGTACATACAGGTGCGTGCTGATGAAGATTATGTATAAGGATGATGGGGACATGAAGAGTATAGAACAACTTGAAAGATGAAGAGTGAAACACTTATTAAGGTGCAAACAAGCACTCTGGTGCATTTAATGTAGAGAATATAAAACATTTCATCACTTAAGAAAGGTGTACATGTTGTGTAGTATTTAATCATCAGCATCAGTAAATAACACACACGCACCCATACACACTTTTCTTAATTATGTAATATATGAGACAGTTAATTCCTGTGGTTATATATGGACTTACAGTGTGCCTCAGAGTTATTGGCACCCTTCATGTAAATGAGCAAAAATTTATATATAAAAAGAACAACAAATGCAATAAATAATATTTTGAGCAATATTAAGGATAAGAGTCAGTAAAAAAAAAATTATCTTTCCAGCAAATATTTTGTTTGTCAGTAAATAAAGCAATATATTGCACAACAGACCACTTAAAACGTGCACACACACACACACACACACACACACACACACAAGATGAAGGCTGCTGGGTTTTACTTTTTGGGTTTTACTGGGGCGGCTGTGGCTCAGGTGGGAGAGCAGGTTGTCCACTAATCGTAGGGTTGGTGGTTCGATCCCCGGCCCCCATGCCTCCACATACCGAAGTGTCCTTGGGCAAGACACTGAACCCCAAGTTGCTCGCGATGGCAAGTTAGCTCCTTGCATGGCAGCTCTGCTACCATTGGTGTGTGTGTGTGTGTGTGTGTGTGTGTGTGTGTGTGTGTGTGTGTGTGTGTGTGTGTGTGTGAGTGAGAATTGGTGAATGAGACACAGTGTAACATCCTTTGGATAAAGCAGACCATTTACCATTACTTGCAAACACAGAAGCCAGAGTGACAGAGTCTCCAGAGGATCTGTTGCAGATACTTCAAAATGCTCAGTAAAACTCAGATAATCAGCAGATAAAACCTAATTGATTAAAGATATAAAAATAAATAAATAATCAGCAGATAATTTCCTTATAAAACTGCACAAAGTGTACCTGAGACTACTGACTGTTAAGTTTATTACTGTTTAGTGCTCTTTATAGTCGATTTTCTCTTTGTAGAAACATTTAATGTCATTATTTTTGCTTTGTTTACAGCATTTCTTTACATGTACCTAAGACCTTTGCACAGTACAATGCATATTCACAGCCACTTTATTAGGAATACCTATACATCTGTGCAACATTTATACAGTTATCCAATCAGCAAATCATGTGGCAGCAGCACAATGCATCAGTTCATGCTAACACCAACCATCAGAATGGGGGAAAATGTCATCTCAGTGATCTCCTGCACAACAGTCGAGACTGCAATGGTTTAGAGAGATTACACAGAATGTTAGAGGAGGGCAGAAATGCCTTGTTGATGAGAGAGGCTACAGTAATGCAAATAGTCACATTTTACAACCATGGTGAGTAGAAAAGCATCCCAGAATGCACAACACATCGAATGATTTCCACTATTCTCCTGTCAGACAAGCATGATGATCTGAGGCTGCAGTGGGCACAGGCTCACCCAAACTGGAGAGTTAAATATTAGGAGAAAAACAGGTGTCCCCCCCCAAGTTTTTCCCAATTTGATTAATAATTTTATATATTGCGCTGCTGTCACATGATTGGCTGATTGGCACATGTGTTCCTAATAAAGTGGCTGGTGTCTATCCAAGATCCAGGGAGTAACAGCAAGGTACTTATGATGTGGTATACAGACAGGTTGTCTGGTGTGCAAACAAAGTGCTTCTAAGGCTGCTGGTGGTCAAACCAGTCAATGTTTTACTGTTGTCTAACCATGATATTCATCCCAGAGGGTTCCAAAGGTTTTCTCAACTTATTACTCCCATAACAATCACTAATAATGCAAACAGAGATGTCATGAATGTTGCCAGTGAAATTCTACATTCTGATGGTGAGTAGGTGCTTTCGTGATCAATAATGTAATGTAAAGCTCTTACAGCCTGATCATTTAATTGACTTCAGATAAGGAGGTATTTTATGTTTTTCTGTCCAGTCTGTAGGAGACGAGTGGAGGTCTCTTAAAATGAAAGCCAGGAGTTTGATGTATAATTTCAGCCACTGCTTTATCAGCAGAATGATACCCAGAGTGGAGTGGACTAGAGGTCAGAGCATGTGTTCTATAAACAGTGATAATACAGTACAGGCCATCAGTTATAAATAAATCAGTTATAAAAATAATCACACTTCCTCACTTGTCTGGAGGAAGTCTCATTCTCAATACAAATGCATTTAAGTCTCATTAGCTGAGAAAAAGGAACAGAATTTTAGCGGTGTTTAAGATGGGAAGAGTCATGTCCAAATAGATTATGTATTAGTGTGTGATATGGTGTATGTTCTAGGGTGGAGTGAACTGTAGAAATTAATCTGTATTTCTCCAAGTATGCAGGTAGAGGTAATAACAATGATAATAAAAGTTGTCCGTGTACTTAAGGGACAGTGCAGGTACATGTCCACTGAATTTCTGCTTCCACTGAATTCATGTCCAACAAATAGGCTTGTATAGGAAGGGCTTTTTTAGTGCCCATAATAAGATAATCTCTTATCTGGGAGTAAAACTTAAAGCTGAAGCAGTTAAGTTCTTATACAGTATGTCAGTATGTGGGTCTCTTTCCATTCACACTCAGTTCTTCATTAGGGATGACCGTATGCCTTTTTAATGTGCATAGAAAAAAGGGTTTTGTTGACTTCTGTAAATAATTCACTGATTTAGAGGAAATGTAATGTTGTCTTTAACAAATGTAAGTCAAGACAGAATAGTAAGTTGGAAAATATAAGACAGAAATTAGAAAAAAAAACTGGGGGCTGAAACAATGGGATATCCAGGATTGGTTTCTTTGTGTATTTTGGACTGAAGAAAGAAACAGCTGCAGCATGGATGAATCGGTGCAGAATCAGGAAGATGTCCTGCTGAAATTGCCTCAGTAATAGTTGACTGGATGTCCTTGTCAATCTGCCTGTAAAAGCTGGAATCAGAAAGTTGTTTTTGTGCTTCTTTAATGTATTAATGTCTTGTCTAACACAGACCTAGCCATTTATTTCTGTCTGTTTTTTCCATCTTTGGCAGGTCACTTGAAGCCTGCATATACGGTCTTTCCCAGCTCTATTCACTGATAGCTACGACAATAGTTTACAATGGTGTGATGGCAATTAGATATTAAATAGCCAGATTTAAATGCCTGATATATGATAGATAAGAACAGAAGGTTATAGTGTCCATGTCATGGTAAACCAAATTCATTTAGCTGTTTTGAAATAAAAGGTCCAGTCGCATGTAAATATTGTCAAAGTTTCTTTAGAAGGAACATAAGGAAATGAAGTTGCAAAAAACTTAGGGGGTGCATGCGCAAGTGCTGAGTGTTTGTTTGTTTTAGAAGTTGTTTGTACTTTGTTTTAAGATCACCATGCTTTTTAAACTTGCAGTTGTGATTTGGATTTAAACTGTGCTATCGACTGTGCTTGGACACATGGAGCAGAATCAGAAAATTGACACCATTAATAAAATATAACAGAGACTTAAATAAAACCAATTTGATCTGCATTACTGCATTATGGCTGATAGAGGAGACTGACAACCTAAGTTTGAATGGATATTCATTCATTTGGCTGCACCACGACAGTGCCAAATCATCGAAGACTATCGGTGGAGGACTGTGCATGTTTGTTAACAGCAGATTGGCGAAAAATATCACGATACGTGAAATGCATTGTTCAACTCATTATGAATTGCTGACTGTTTCATTTAGACCATACTATCTGCCTCAATAATTTGGCCAAACTTTGCACTTGCTGCCGAATGCATAGCTTCTAGTTACAACAAGGTGCTGTGCAATTCTGCTGATGACCCAGTCTTTTCACCCAATCAAACCCAGCAGGTCACTGATGACGCAGTTTGGTGACCTTTCCCATGACTAGCAGTGATAATGCTAGCCTGATTGTGGAAGGTTTTTAGAAGCGCTTACACTGGAAATACCTTGTATATAGTCGAATCTATCTAGTATTTCCTATTATAATATTACAATAAACCGAATGCAAGATTATTAAACCCATTTCAAGTCACTGGTACTCATTTCAAGCTTGAAATAATCTTGTTCTTTTGCAAGATAATTTTGCTCATTTTAAGCATTTAAAAATTAACTGCCAAGTGGTGGCTTGGCGGTTAAGGCTCTGGGTTACTGATCAGAAGGTTGGGGGTTCAAGCCCCAGCACTGCCAAGCTGCCACTGTTGGGGCCTTGAGCAAGGCCCTTAACCCTCTCTGCTCCAGGGGTGCTGTATCATGTCTGACCCCAACTTCCTAACAAGCTGGGATGTGTGAAGAAAACAATTTCACTGTGCTGTAAGGCATATGTGATTAATAAAGACTCATTATGTCCAGAAATTGGTTTAATGATCTTTTATTTGTGTTATTGTAGTCTTATAATAAGAAATACTAGATACATTTGACTATATTCAAGATATTTTCACTTGCTGAGATTTTTTGCAGTGTACGAGGCTAAATGTTGTCAACCTGTGCATGGTTTTGAAAGTGAGATTGACAGCCCGGAATTAAATAGAATTAACAGCCCACGTACAGTCATTCAGGCTTTTAGGGAGTACAGGGGCTCAAATAGACAAAATGTTTCAGAAGGACTGAGGCAGTTGTTGACTACTGTCATACTGAACTCGATCTACAGGGTTGCTCCAAAATCAGGCTCATTTGTAGTGTGCAGCATGCATCCCTTCTCATCCCCACCATCTTGTCTCTGATGTTTTTGAACATCATGGGTCCACCACTTACAAAGTTCAATCCTGAGCCATTTGTGCACTCACGGATACGTAAGGGACACAGGGAAGAGTAGAACACGGACATGACAGCTTTGTGGAATATTTTGTGTTAGGTGAGATGATTTTTTCTTGATTATAGAAGAAGAAGAATCCTTTATTGGTCACATATACATTACAGCACAGTGAAATTCTTTTCTTCACATATCCTAGCTTGTTAGGAAGTTGAGGTCAGAGCACAGGGTCAGCCATGATACAAGAGAGTTAAGGGCCCAACAATGGCAGCTTGGCAGTGACCCCTGACCTTCTGATCAGTAACCCAGAGCCTTAACTGTGGAGACACCTGTGCAGTTAATATTTATTGTAAGTAACTGAGGTGACAGTACGTAAGCTTAAAGAACGTGCAATCCATAAATGTTTCCCTTTGTACTGAGAATACTCACTGCTATTAAGTTCGTTACTCTATTACATCGCTGTACCAGTGTGATCAGTTACATAGGCCTACCTATCAGCATTGAATATCGTTGTCTATGTGAGATACTGGAAGCACTTTTACATGTCTGTAAGTTCAGGGACCGGGACCTCTCGCGTGCTTCCTGACCTGTCGGATCACTACCCTCTTAATGTTCTGGGACCTGCAGATTTACAAATTAAGCACTGGATATATGCATGATATATGTTAGAGTCGTTTGTTCATCATGTGACTGCCCCATAGGCTGAATGCAGTGCCTGAAGTCTGGAGAGGTGAACTAATGATGTCTGTTTCTGATACTGTATGGTGCATTGCCATACAGTACTCTCTGAGACAACTTCTTGTTTCCCCGAGTATTATTAAAGATTTGTTCAAAATGAACAAGTCATTCATGAACGACACATCACTACAGTATTTACGTCTTTTAATCCGTTCACACAATTGACAAACTCGGTAAAGCACGTATGCACTTTTGCAAAATGTAAGGTATTTGGTGATTTGGCCACTGCAACAAATACTTCTTTAAAGCTAAAGCCTTAAAGTTCTAATTTTAAGCAATATACTCTTTTTAAACAAGTAATGATTTGAATTATATAAAAAGTTACAGCAATAGCATTCACATACTTACAGGAAGACCCAAATTATGTTTTTTAATTTTTTAAATCTATTTTTCTTTTTTGGGAGGCGGTGGATAACTATTGTTTTGCCCAAAAATGTTAATTTTCCTGCAAATTGATGAAGTGTTGATTATGAGTAGTCTTTTTTGTGGTCAATATGATCATACAATCACAATAATGGAGCACTAAGCTATTTGAATAAGAGGTCAAGAAGACTTATATGCATGTATATGCCAGGTGCAAATTAAATACAACGGACTATTAATCAGCAGATAATCATTTGCAGGGAAGAGACAAAGAAACAATGCTCTTTAGTGTAGAAAGCAACACTGAAATAATTAAATGGATCACTTAATATATGCTTGCATTTCAGTGTTGTCCAAAAAAAAAAAAAAAAAAGCCACAATCTAATACATACACATAGTATTTAGTGTGTAATTTTGAATCTGGTGCTTTTAAAAGGACTCCTTGTTTATGTGTCTAGGCAAAAGGATTTATTAGCAGGGAGCATTTTATTTTGGGTCACTTATGCACTCTCACTACAATGATGGGTACGGTCATCTTTGGCGAGGAGCTCATTGGGCAAGGAGCTCATTGGGGCAAGGTGGGAGGATAGCGGAGAGCCTTCAGCTCATAGCTCAAACCCTCTCCTAGTCAAGTCTATCCTACTGCCCCAGAATGCCTCACCTCAAAAGCCAAAATCCACACCCAACCCAGTGCTGAAGTTCTGCTGCATCCATGAGTGGCTGGAGCATTCCGTCATGAAGTGAGTCCTGTGAGACAGATGCACATGCAGAACTTCTTTTATTCCAGACAGGCTCAGGGAGCCTCAAGAAAACAAAGAAGGCTCAAGAAAACAAACATGAGAAATAAACACACTAAGTACCAGGGAAACTTAGTAAACCCTAAGAAAATACTAAATAAAAACAAGCAGTGTATAAACTGAACAGTAACAACTGTGAGAACTCAGAACCACAAACATAACCTGACTTGATGCAATGCTCCAGTAACAGAGAAGAAAAACCAGGGCACTTAAACTTAAACTTAAACTTAAACCAGAACACTAATCAAGCAGGGAAAATAACAAACACATGGGTATGGTTAGACCCGAAATGGAGGGAAAACAGAAGAAGTTGTTCTGCAACGGCGATCAGGGTGCCCTCTACTGGCCAAAGATGGAATTGTCCCTGGGCACCATGACATCACCATTATAAGTCAATTATAACATTTTTCAAAACAAATCTACATTTACAGATACAATTTAATTTTCATAATTTCTCAAGGTCAAACCACATGATAGACATATATGGCAACAACATCGCAGTATTGAAAAAGGTGAAAGTCAAAATCAGAGGTGTCAAATCATTGTAGGTAATGGGATGAATTACACAGTCAGTGTCAGGTAGGTCAGTAAAACACATCAACTTCTCTTAAATGTGTTCATGCAAGAGTCTAAATTATTTGCAAATTTAAAAAAATCTGTGATCAATGGCAGCAGATATAGCTATCAATCATTGTGGTGTCCCTAAATGCACAAATAATTCTACCAAACATCCTTGAGCTTTCACTCATTTCTCACTGATGAACTTGTGAGAAAGAAATGGCTTTGTGCTATACACTGGGGTGAGGGTGAGCATTTTAAGAGGCCACACATTCGCCTGTAGCCAACAGTTCAAAGAAACTGAATACTCAAAAAACACTGTTTTCAAATTCCTAAAACCTGGGGCTATACCCTCTCGATTTGAATCAAGTATGTATGTTTACAGCAATTATTCATGTGTTTAGGGACACTGCAGTGCTTGCAAGCTGTATTTGCTGCCAAAATCCTTACTGTCATTAGCAGCAGTAAATTCACTAGGGATGGGCCTAGTAGGCGTAAATTAAAAACATTTGAATAACACTGATCACTCGAGTCAATTGTACATGAATGGAAATAGTGACAATTTTATTATCCGTAAAACAGGAAGGTGGAATGGTTCTTCTTGCATTGCCCTCTTGAGCATGCAAAGCTTTTCTTTTAAAAGTATATTCCATACATAGAAAAATGTCCAGATTAAGTTATTAGACTAAACCATGGCATTTACAAATCTAGATCATGATCAGCACACATTGTCTTCATCATCTTTACAGATTCCATGAATGCAGGTGCTAATGTTTTCTCTCATAATATTCCTGCCACATTTAAAGACAGCGGATGTCACTGACCTGTAGCAGTGGTTGTTGTTTTTGTTTGGATGGACGTTTAGTTGTAACCCCTTAGGAATGATATTATCTCTTAAATATTGTTGGAAAAAAATTATGTGGCTGGAAAATTTTACTCTAAGTGCATTTAGCTAGTTTGATGAAAGGACTGGAGATTAAAGAGTTGTTTGTTTGCGGTCATAATGGTAAAAAAAAAAAAAAAAGGAAATCCAAAGAAGAGCGTTAATGCAGTGCACTTAAGTAATTATTATAGATCTAGAAAGTGAAGTACACAGACTTTGTGCAACTTTATTTAACTTTTACCATCTGGAAAGAGACAAGAGGTGTTGAAAAAGAATCTAAGTAAGCTCCACAATAACATAATCAAACATCCATGGAATCTGGGCTATATCAAGCTATGTCTAATAAATACTAGTGATGAGTATACCAGTTAACTGCCTGTCTTTTTCTGAGATTTCCCTGGAAGTGCTCCATAATAGGCCCCACTTATTTAGAAGTAAATTGCTAATCTTATACTCAGCATTAGATCCAAATTGTCTTAGGTGTAAACACTCCCATAGCCACGTTTTGGCTCTGTTCACAGCAGACCGACTACTGGATAGGTGTTTTTGGCACTTTTTCCTTAGGAATAGTCATAAACCCTAATCCCTTGACACCGTTATTTGGAGTTGTCCCAGAGTTGGAACGAAGACAGAAGTTACTGCTTTCTCCATGGTATTGGCAATGAGCCTTAGTCCCAGGGTCCTTGGGTAGTCCTAGGCACACTACCCAAGGCTCGACCCAAAGGTTCTTTAAGATCCTGCAACCAACCAGATTGTGTGGTTGTACAAAAGCTTAAAATAGCTGATAAAATATTTGAGCAATAAACACCCACGAAAAATTCAGCATGCTAAAGATAACCATTGAGATTGGTAGAAGGAAATCACTTTCATGACTAAACAGAGTAAGAAACTGTGAAAACTAAGCAAAGAACAGTCCTTAAATAAGTCACAGTTCATTAGTGCCAGGTGCAGATGTGTTTCCTTAACTTTGTCTGTCTAATGTCTCCCCCTGCAGATTGAGACTGTTGATATTGATTCATTTACGCTGTCTGTCTACTTGTGATGTGATATCACTTTCAGCAAATATAGTATATTAGTAATAATACACATAAGTTTTATCATGTTGTCTGTTCTTTTTTTTCCTGATTCCTCATTTTTTTTTTTTTATTATGTAGCCACTTGAGGTTCTTGGCAGTATTGAGAATGAAGCTATTGAGAATAGATGTATCATCTTTTTGCACTGACCTACAGTACTTGCATGCTCTGAGATAACGATGTTTGCTTTTAGCAACATAATTATTCTCCAATATCATTGTTGATCTTTAAGCCCTGTGTACATGCCCTTCTTCAGTAATGTGCTCCCTGCTGTCTACAAGTACTTTTTAGCTGCCGCCGGGCCAAAACCATTCACAGTCAATTTCCTGCAGTTTTTCCTCATATAACTGTGTCCCTGCTTCTCTTTCACTCCCCCTCTTCCTCTCTCTCTTTCTCACCTCAATGTTTTTTCCTGCATGTTCAATAAAACAGAACAGCTGTGACTCGCAAAGCCCATATTGTTTATGTGTGTTGCTACAAACCATTGGGCCCAGCTGTGAGAGGCTGTTTTTCCCCACTGCCTCTCTCCATTTAATGTTGTCTGCACTTTATGGTTACTCTTACTCACGTCAGCAACTCCCACAGTTGAGAAAGGCAGTTTGAATGTTTTCTGTAAAGGTTCAATTTAGAGCAAGAGTTCACGTCTGAGGTTTTATGTTGACTTCAGTTGCCCGCTCAGGTTTATATCGTAACAACCATCGTAGCGGGACACATGGGATGTTTGTAATGTTTAAATAATTATTATGCACTAAAAGTAATGCTGGAATGTTGCAGCTGAGCAACACAGAAACCATAGACACAATCTCCTGGTGGTGAAGTTGCAGTTAAGCCGGTTTTTAAGTCCCTTGTGACTCAGCCAGGGTCTGAAATTTTAGAGCATTTCTGTCAGTTCTGTCAAGGTTATCGTTCCCGTTTCTTGCCTCAGGCACAGGTCAAATGACTGAGGACTTGAGTGAGAAGTGAGAGCACTGTTCTCCATTTTCTACTGTCTGCTTTCTCCATTATACAGTCCAATTTATGTTGCTCACATATTATCTTCATTGTATTTAACTGATCATGATGTTTGGTGTTATCTGAAAATTTTAATTTAATGTTGCATGCAATAACTGGACGTAGTATTTATTTACTTGAGTCTGGTGTCCTGACTGTATAGGCTATTACACTTTTATTATGTTGCTGTCTGTTATTAATATTTTAAATAGACTGCATATTTGTTGAATTCATTGCAGAATAAAATAGCACTAATTGTCTGCCAGCACTGACCAGAGCAGCAGTGCTGAAACAAGTTCAAAGCAACTTCAGGAATTTCATTTAATTTATGACTTAAGTATGACTTTAGTCATTTCTGAGACATGCATATATAGTACTTTTTACATTTACAGTTAATCATTAATTAACTGTTTACCATGTTATACAGAAATTACACAAATTTATTTGTGCTCCATTGGAGTTATGTTTTCTGAAATGGTTCTTTTCTTGTGATTAATTTTTTGGTTAATGTACGAACGCATCAAATGTCTATTGAAGTCAAAGTAGGATTCCAACTGCTACATACATTAGCAGCAGCAAATAATGTGTACTACAACAAATCCTGTAATTGATATAGTTTCCTCAACTATAATGGAGAACTCTAGGTGGAGGAACTGGAGTGTCCTACACAGAGCCCTGACATCAACCCCACTGAACACCTTTGGGATGAACTGGAACTGAAGCCTCCTCGACATACCAACATCACTAATGCTCTTGTAGCTGAATGAACACAAATCCCCAACAGCCACGCTCCAAAATCTAGTGGAAAGCCTTCCCGGAAGAGTGGAGCTTATTATAACAGTAATGGGGGCCCAAATCTGGAATGAGATGTTCATAAAGGACATATTGGTGTGATGGTGAGGCCATATAGTGTATGAGTGGATCAATAATAGCAGAATTGCTGGCATTTTAAAACACTGTGGGGTGTCTCCTAGCTATGTGTCAGTACTTGCTTTATAACTGGAGAGATATTTTAACATTCATGTGCTAAAATACCCAAACAGTGCTGTAAGTATTTTCTGACAGAAAAATATATAAATTAAGTAATTTGGAAAAGTTTATCAGTAGACCTTAAATTAATAACTTAATAATTTACTGAAAATGACTATAAAAAGGACAATAGTAAATGTTTGAGTCTGGTTTTGAAACTTGTTTTGTTGTTGATGCTGTGCAAATTCTAGATAGTCATGAATCATTCATTAATTAATTCGTACAATCTTACAAATATTATTTCGGTCTGCAGCTCTCATTACTAAAACAATTCGTCCTATCACTATATAATCTCCTACTCTTTTCTGCAAGCAGCGTAATTGGTTGAATAAATATGTGGCATATTGATTTGACTGGCCTCTGTGCAACTCATAAAGCTATTTGTCCTGGAGTGGAGCAGCCATGTTTAGGCTGTAATGAGCCTGCTACAGTACAATTCCCACAGAAACGGACTGATCATTAAAATTCATCATGCCACAAAAGAAGGCCAAAGGGGCCAGAAACTAGAGCAAGCCTATCTAACAGAACATATCCATAATCTCCTTCCTCGTTAAATGTATGTGTGTGTGAAGGTGTTGATATTATTTTCACTGCTGTGCAGCAATCTCTTTTTCCTTTAAAAAATATATGGGCTACAAGCATGATATCTTATTTTCCTGAAGATGCCTGAAGAGAATCCCGTCTGATTCCAGTGCAAAGCAATTCTGGTGATAATGAGAGTAATGAGAGAAAGTGAAACACAGAGAGAATGAGAGTGAACAGAAAAACTAAAATGAGCGAGGTTGACATTGTCCAACGCTTACTTCCATTAATGACTGTGTTAAAATCATGAAGGCGATCAGAGCAGCGTAATAAATGCATTTAGCGTATTGTGTAGATTAGCATTGTGTGCTTTATCAGACTCAGCAGTGGATATATAATAGGATATAATATCAGCAAACAAAAGAAAAAAAAACCCCTCATCCATTACATTCACTGCAGCTGTTCTATCCTTTAAAATCTACCTGTCATCCCTGCATGGCAGTATCCCATTCATTCACCAATACTGAGCTGTCTATGGAATGCCAGTCCTGTTTTATTATGCACGCACTAAAAGCTGACTTCCTCCCTCTTTCTCATCTGTCTTTCTCTTGGGAGGAGGCAATTTCAAAGCAAAAGGCTTCAGTTAGGTAGATGACAGACTAGAGACAGGGACATAGCTGTATAAGGGGAGAAATGAATGCAACATTAACATCAATTTCCATCAATTTCTATATTAATTAATGAAACAGATTTGCCCCTTAAACCTGTTGGACATGTAACTATCGTCATTCCGGGCTTCCCTGCATGATTAAGGGTCTGCTTGCATGAATCCTGTGTGGGAGGCATAACGCCCTACATGCTTGTCAAGGCAAAGGAAGGATTATTCAAAGCAGACCTTCCTGCTGTGGCCCTATATATGCTTAGATAAGATCATTTGCATTCTGCCTCCTTTTTTCCATTGCCTTCATGTGGAAGTGGGGGTGATTGTGCTCTCCCCGTGATAGGCAGAAACAACCTCTGGGAAATGCTTACTGGCATCCAAAGTCATATTTCATTGGAACTAGATGCAGATGACAGGCATGGATCACATCCAACTGTCAGACTTACTGCACTGTTTAGCAATAAGGATGAGTTGCTTGTTTGGAGACTACAGTTTTAGTATTGTATATGGTTAGACAGTTTGCCTGAGATGCATGGCATGACTCACATTTACCTCAGGAGAGATTAGACTGTGGATGATGTTATGATCAATGTGATTACTTGTTTTCCTTTGTGTATGGTCATGTCCATTATTTTTTAGATTTATTATATATTTAATTAAGAGTTACACACAATCAGTGTATTCGTGTCAAGAGTCAAGAGTCGTTTATTTGTCATTTGCACAGTTACACTGGACATTGAAATGCTTGGGACAAGGTTCAGATTTAAACACTGACAGTAGAAACACTTATTTGACATGAACAAACACATATTTGGACATTAAGGTTGAAATGGTGCTGTAATGTGATGGTAAATGAGTCAGTATTGTACAATGCTCTTTCATTGGAACCTAAACTGAAACTTTACATGGTTAAAATCTTTACGTGCAATTTTATCTCTTTTAGTAGTTCATATAGTAGGACATATCACTGCACTGTATACTGTCAATGATAACATCTCAGGCCTAAAAAAATGTCTCAGAGGAAGGTTATTTTGGCTCATTTCTATATGGCAATATATGCACCACTGTGCCCTCTCTGATGCCAGGAAGGGCATTGAGTGTCATAGGAAGCCCAATGAAGGCACACTAGGGATTATACTGCAGCTTTAACCAGATCAGTTACTTATCTATCACTTGGTGCTGGCTTTTTATAAAGTGTTGTGCAGAATTAAAAGAAGATTCTGATTTTTAACTTAGTTCAACTTCACACCGCAACCCATATATAAAGTTCAGCAACTCATCGTGATTGATATAATTTGAAGCCAATCAATTGAGGTTTACGTTAATTAGCACTCTTATAAGTACATTTACACACACTCAGGAGTATGAGTAGGATACAAAGTGTTTCCAAAATTTCTTGTGTAACTGTGGCGATGAAGGATTTACTGTACAAATCCATTCATATTCAGCTTGATAAACGAGGCCCATTGTTTTCAAAATGATTAAAACCATTAAACCTGAATAACTGCTGCATAAATCTGATGTTTTGTTCACCAGTAAACAAAAGATGATTCACTGAACTTTGAGCAATAATAAATTTATCCAAGTGACTTGTCTGTTTCCTAAAAAAAAGGTGTTTAATCGGGCTTGATGCTTGAAGGACTCTTATTGGTCAACACTGGCAGTCTATCCATGTTCTCTTCATCTTGCTCACAGCGAGATTACAGATCAGGACACTGTCTCCAGTCTGAGGGGCTTAATGTTGTACCAGTTCTGTCTGCTGTGTTATCAGCCAGATCATAAGCTTACTATAGGTCTTGACAGAGCTTATACACATACGGCATACGGCACATACGGCTTATACACATAAGGCAAGTTTTCTCCATCTTCAAGCCTAACTCCAAAAAACACAAGTAAATGGGCAGCACAGGTTGCCTGCCAAACAGGAAACAGTAAGAAGCATAGCCTGCCACACTACTGCATTTGTAAGCATGGGCCAAATGTCATACCTACTATATATTTTTTATCCACTGCACTTTCTGGTCTGAATGCACTCAAAATACCAGAAATCTATACACATCATACACATCAGCTCCATACCCATGCAGTTGTCTGCAGCCTTCCTGAGCATGGGGGAACTTCAGTGTAGAAAAGAAGTCCTCTTCGTCTATAAGAGGTCAAGTTGGTGCACTGCTGAGAAAGCTCTGCTATACGCAGCTTAATGCAGTCTAGACCTGAGCATTAAATATTTATGAATGATTCTACACGTTTTCCTATTCTCCCACTAAATTAGGTATAGGAACTTTCTGTAACACATAGAAACATGGAGCTATTTCAGGGTTTGTAAAAAAAAAAAAAGGGCTTTTTATTTATTTATTTATTTATTTATTTTTACCCATTTTGATGATGTGCTCATCTGCTGTCCATGATGTGTTGAATTTCAGCAGCAGCAATCAGTTCTGGATCTTGTAGCAGTGCCTTAAGGCAAATCTTAACTCCTGTTTGTATGGCATCCACCAATCTGATTGTAATTTCCATCCATCCATCCATCCATTTTCTATACCGCTTTATCCTTTTTCAGGGTCACGGGGAAACCTGGAGCCTATCCCAGGGAGCATCGGGCACAAGGCGGGGTACACCCATGCATGTCTTTGGACTGGGGGAGGAGACCGGAGTACCCGGAGGAAACCCCCGCAGCACGGGCAGAACATGCAAACTCCACACACACAGGGCCACAGTGGGAATCGAACCCCCAACCCTGGAGGTGTGAGGCGAACATGCTAACATATGAATTGGGATATGGTTATTGCATACTCAATCAGGAAGGCAATATCTGCTGGATTAAGCCTAAAATATAAAGATATTTTTGATATTTTGTTGTTGTTACAACACAGTCACACTTTCATCTTGTGTTTTAACATCATTTTATGGTTCTATACGGGAACCACTGTTTAAATCTTTTAACTTTTTCCAAAGTCGTCAACAAGCCAAAAAGGATAAAATGGGTATGATAAAAGTAATCTCATACTATCAAACAGCCATAAGAAATACTTACATCAGACTCTTCAACACAGAGCATACTGTCCCAACGGCCACCTCTCCTTTTCTTTGAATATGCAAATTATGCTCTCAACAGCCATGAATACAGAATTCCACCATGTGGCATTAGGGCAAATAAACTAGATTCAACACTTTGCAAAAGTTGATCTCTGTAGCTTCTTTTATGAATCTGATGTGTTTGCTTTCAATATATCAATAGTAGAGACTAAATTAAGAAGGTGGCATGCACAACGATGGTGTTTAGGCAACTGATACTCTAAGTCGCTGTAGAGAAAAAACATTAACAATCTCAGTGTCTTCACTTTCCTCCATCTCACCCTCATCACACTGGCATTTCTTTTTCAAGAGTTTCTACAAGTGCTTCAGTCTGATCTCCCAAGATGTTGTTGTTGTTCACATTACCATATACCCTAAATGCTTTAAAAAAGTTTGACCCATTGTCTGTGGTGGTTCTCTGTATTTTCTTTCCCATGTTAAACTCTGAAAGGATATCACTGAGGGCTCCTGCAACAACATTAAAAGTGTGTCGGCCATTTAACTGTCTGTAGGCAAGGGCTGCAGAGCACCAGTTCAGACTCTCTGGGTCAATTTCAGTGGGCTGTGACTCCAATAAAGCTGTGTCTCCTACAGCCATGGAAGTAGCCATGTACTCTACTTTACCCATCGCCTCAATCACATTTTTTCTTCCTCTGTTGGGCAGCCTCCGTGATCTTTGTCTGTAGTGTGGGCCTTGATATGATGGCAGAATTTGGCTGGAGATCCCAAATGATTTTTCTTTGAATGCTGTTAGCTCCACAATGCTAAATGGATGGAAACCTTCAACCACATGTTTCACCACAGCTCTGTCAATTGGAATGTGTTGACACTTTCATTCCATCCTGTTGCAGTTGCTTCACCCAGCTCCATGATGTTTTTGACTTCCTTTTATGGGTGCCAGCTGTCAAATCAAGATTTTGTTGTAGCTGATGAGCATGCTTTCTCTGCTAAAAGGACATGCTCTTCCACCCTGTAGTTTGCTTTACACTACATCTGATAGCCTGTTGCTGTTAAGTTAACAATTACTTGTTGGACAACAGCCAACATTAAACTGACCAGAAATCTTAGGGGAAGTTCCACAGTTGCTTCAACAAGCTCCTTGAAAGACATTGTAAACATCCTTTATATTCACCTATAGTGAAATCTCTTTTTCTTTTCAATATTGTTGTCTGATTAATAGTAAAAAACAAAACAAACAAAAAACATTTCACATCATGGAGGCTGAGACAGAAGCAAGTACAGGTATGGCAGTTTAATAAAATAACAAGTCCAAGGATCAGGCAGAAATCAATAAACATAGACAGGCAGAGATCAGGCAAAAAAAGACAAGGTCAAAAACAAGAGACGAGACTAGACGAGACGAGACTAGACTAGACCAGACCAGACCAGACCAGACCAGACCAGACCAGACCAGACCAGACGATGACAGCAGAGACAAACCGTAACCAGGCATATACTTCACAACGTGCGCGCGCGTGTGAGAGAGTCCCTTAAGTAGTGTTTTGTGATTGACACAGTAATTGGGAACAGGTGTGTATGATTAGTTCTCCAGAGAAGGTGCCGTGACAGTGTGTAGCTTTGGGAGTTGTAGTCATCAGCCATGTTTGTAGTTCGTGATGCATTCTTGGAAATGTAGTCGCTGGTTTGCCGTGACATGACAGACCACCCCCCCCCCCCCCCCCCCACAAAAAAAAAAAAAAACACTCCCTCCCCCAGTGGTCCTGGACCTCTGGGCAAAATGTTCACATAGCCTGTCAGGTTCCAATGCAGGCATTGTCCAACAAGTAGCAGGATCCTCGAGGAGCCGACATAAGGCTGGGGCTGCTTCGCCGGGCTCATTAGGCAAGACCTGGGAAGTTGTATCTTCAGCTTTAGACCGGGACTTGACTTGGTGGGCCGTCTTGTCAGCCTTTCTTGAGTGTGGAACGATATCTTCTGTGCAGCACAGAGGCGGAGCGATGTCCTCCATAGAGCACGGAGGCAGAGCGACGTCCTCCGTAGAGCACGGAGGCAGGGCGACGTCCTCAGCCGAACAGGGAGGCTGAGCATCATTCACCGTCAACTCTGCAGGCTGAACTTGGTTGGCCATGTCAGCAGACTCTGGCGTGAGCAAAACCTGGGAGGCCATCTCATCACCCTCGGACAAGACTGTGGCTTGGGAGGCCATACCTTTGTGAGACATTCCTGAATCTTGCTTTCGGCCATGATCTTCTTACTGTTCCTGCTCTTTGGATTAGCCTTGTTCATGCAAGTTTGCTCATTACGAAACTTTTGCCTTAAAAAAAAAAACAAAAAAAAGTAAAACCCTTGCCCTCTTGTTTTACCCACTCTTGTTCATGCAAAACCTAGGGACACATTGTTGGAGATCAACAAGAACTAACTATAATCCCACTCCACTTGGGTAACTAACTCCAGCAGTTAGTATCCTCTAGTTGTGCATCTTCACTGCACCCACTTTTCATAATTTCCCTAACATTGCTCTACCTGATAAATGTGATTTTTAAAAAAAACAAAAAAACAATCAGAATTACAGTTCTGCTGCAGTGCTCATTATATTTTTTATTCTGTCTGATAATGCAAGGTTGCTCAGCTTACTCACAGGGCTTCAGACTGGGCTACTGCCATCTGGTCTAATAGGGAGAGATATTGCAATGTTATGACTGATTTTTTTTTTCAAAACTGTTTTCAACCATCTTCCCTCTGAGGGAAAGGAAGCAGGTGAGCATTTGCTAAAATTGATGCAAGCACAACATACCATTCAGTAGCTGGAACAAGCTTTATTCCTCGGCAGAATTTATTTAAAGGAGAATTCATGAAATTAAGTTTTTTTTTTTTTTAAATGCATTTTTTATTTGACAACTCAACTCAAAATATACTCTATAAAACTACATACAAACTTGTAAAATATAAGGATGTGCTGGATCAAGTGCTATTTTATAAGCTGCCGAATAATAATGCAAGAAGCCATATCGTTAAATTATACAAAATTTGTGAATTAATGTGGTAATTACACATAGGACTAGTGGACTCCAATCAGCAAACAGAGACTCTAGTCTACAAACCAGGGGACTGAGTATGACTCTTTATGAGGGACCTTCGTGTTTGAGGGGGTGGTTGTACATGGAATCCTTTAAGATCATTCCCATAAATGAGCAGGCACTGCTTGCCTCCAAGTCAGCTATCGATCTCCTTACACCGGCACATGATCAGTCACAGGACTCTCTATCAACCACTGTGTATGTTTACCTTGGACAGTTTGCTTTGCTCCAAAGTCTGTTCTATGAATTTATTGAGCTGAACCCTTAGTCTTGTTGTGGGGATGCTTTTTATCAGCAGGGTCTGGGAACTGTGACCTATCCGGGGTGAATTCTCCCACACTGTGTCCAGTGTTTCTGGGATAGGTTCCGGATCTACCATGACCCTGACCAGGATAAAGCAGTTACTGAAGATGAATGAAAAACAAACAAACAAACAAACAGACCACACAGAGGAATCAAAATAATACAATAATTCTCTGTGACTCATCTATCTTTTACCACTTATAATTTATTTAATATTAAAAAATTAATCCTGTACATTAATTTGTAATACTTAATAATGAATGTATTGCATTTGCTCCTATGTTGATGGAATCACCTACTTAACTACACTTAATATAATTGTAGGAAAATGTCCAATACAAATATTGGGCATCAGTTCATCCATTATCAATGTGTTTTTGTTCAATGTGTATTTTAGAAAAATGGTTGAATCTTAATACAAAATACTGATTAGTTTTGCATATGCATTCCTAAATTCTTGGAATGGATCATTTTATCCAGTAGCTGAACTTACCTTCTTTTGTTTAAATTGAAAAGGAATTCAGAAGGTCAAAAGGAAATCTATGGCAGACATGTTTTTTCTACCATATTCAAACCATGACATTTGTTTATTCTCAAAGCGTCATATACAGTGGTGCTTGAAAGTTTTGGAACCCTTTAGAATATACTGTATATCTGCATAAAAATGTAATATATAAACATCAGATTTTCCCACAAGTTCTAAAAGTAGATAAAGAGAACTTAATTAAAACAAATGAGACAAAAAATATTATACCTGGTCATTTATTTATTGAGGAAAATGATCCAATATTACATATCTGTTTGTGGCAAAAGTATGTGAAGCTCTAGATTTAGCAGTTAATTTGAAGGTGAAATTAGAGTCTGGTGTTTTCAATCAATGGGATGATGATGATCAGGTGTGAGTGAGTGAGCGTCCTGTTTTATTTAAAGAACAGGGATCTATCAGAGTCTGATCTTCACAACACATGTTTGTGTAAGTGTATCATGATACAAACAAAGGAGATTTCTGAGGACCTCAGAAAAAGACTCCACCAATCCACAGTCAGACAGATTGTGTAGAAATGGAGGGAATTCAAGACCATTGTTCCCCTCCCCAGGAGTGGAGACCAACAAAAATCACGAGGTCACAAAGGAACCCAGGGTAACTTCTAAGCAACTAAAGTCCTCTCTCACATTGGCTAATGTTAATGTTCATGAGTCCACCATCAGGAGAACACTGAATAACAACAGTGTGCATGGCAGGGTTGCAAGGAGAAAGCCACTGCTCTCCAAAAAAGAACATTACTGCCCTTCTTCAGTTTGTTAAAGATCACGTGGACAAGCCAGAAGGCTAATGGAAAACTGTTGTGTGGATGGATGAGACCAAAACAGAACTTTTTGGTTTAAATGAGAAGTGTTATGTTTGGAGAAAGGAAAACACTGCACTCCAGCATAAGAACCTTATTCCCTCTGTGAAACATGGTGGTGGTAGTGTCATGGTTTGGTCCTGTTTTACTGCATCTGGGCCTGAATGCCCTGACATAATTGATGGAACAATGAATTCTGAAGTATTTCAGCGGATTCTAAGTGAAAATGTCAGGACATCTGTCCATGAACTGAATCTCAAGAGAAAGTTGTCCTACCAAAGAACAGTTAAAGAAGAATAAAGGTAATGTTTTGGAATGTCCAAGTCAAAGTCCTGACCTTAATCCAATAAAAATGTTGTAGAAGAACCTGAAGCAAGCAGTTCATGTGAGGAAACCCACCAACATCCCAGAGTTGAAGCTGTTCTGTACTGAGGAACGGGCTAAAACTCCTCCAAGCCGATGTGCAGGACTGATCAACAGTTACCCCAAACGTTTATCTGCAGTTATTACTGCACAAGGAGCTCACACCAGAAACTGAAAGCAGAGGTGCACATACTTTTGGCACTCACAGATATGTAATATTGGATCATTTCCCTCAATAAATAAATGACCAAGTGTAATAGTTTTGTCTCTTTTGTTTAATTTGGTTCTCTTTGTCTACTTTTAGGACTTGTGTGAAAATCTGATGACGTTTTAGGTCATTTTTATGCAGAAATATAGAAACTTCTAAAGGGTTCACTAACTTTCAAGCACCACTGTAGATAAGTTGTTCTCAAACACATACTGAAGCATTTTCAGCAAGGTGCATAAGACAGTCAGTCAGGACAGCAGTTATGTGCTAAGTGAAGTAATAAAATAATGTGCTTTATCAGACATGCTGAGACTGCTATTAATAATGTGGTCATAATCCCCCTGGACCTCAAATGATTAAGCTTGGTAGTTAGGTTTCCTTAGTGTGACTATACACAAAAAAACACACACTCTGTTCTTTACCACACGGGCTTGCAACCAGAGCTTAATTTGAGCCGGATCCTGTTCCTGTTCACCTCTAAAATATAGCACACCTGCGTTCCGGAATCTTTTTATGTGGATGTGCTGACATCGGACACAAGGCGGGGTAAACAGGGTTCCAATCCATAGCAGGGCACAATCACACACACATTCACACACCCATTCTCACACTATGAACACTTTGGACATGCCAATCAGCCTACCATGCATGTCTTTGGACTGGGGGAGGAAACCGGAGTACCCGGAGGAAACCCCCGCAGCACGGGGAGAACATGCAAACTCCGCACACACACACACACACACACACAGGGCAGCAGCAGGAATCAAACCCCCAACCCTGACGGTGAACGTGTTAACCCCTAAGCCACCATGCGCCTGCTACTTAAACATAAGTTAAATACATGTTTCGAAATAAAATTATTTAGTCATACTATATATATATATATATATATATATATATATATATATATATATATATATATATTTTAAGACATGTTATCATTTATTTAAAAAAAGAATAAAAAATCTAAATTATATTTTGTTCACATCTGTGTGTAGGGCCAAATGTGTGTGTGTGTGTGTGTGTGTGTGTATATATATATATATATATATATATATATATATATATACATATATATATATATATATTGTCCTAATAAGTCCTTAAAGTCCTTAAAGGCTGCTGTCTAATTGGCTTGCTTCAGATTGTCCTCAGGGCACAGCTAATGGCGCCCCAGACACGCCCACTTTTGTTGTTAGCAAATCAATATTGTTTTTATATTCTTTGACCTCATGTGATTGGACCATTCTCAACAACTCTCTCCCACTCTGTCAGTTGAATAGCACTGCAAAAGATTGTTAATAATGTAGATGTAAGTGTAACATTTCTTCCAGATGAAAGAAAATTTGCTTTTATCTTTACAAAAAAAAAAACCCTTTCACAAGGCATCAAATGAAGAAAAAAAAAATGATAAAGGAGCTTGGACCAGATCGACCCAACTTATAAATTCAGCAGCAGTCAAGTGATCAGACCATCTTACACCTGGGATTTCTCCAGCACTTCTAATGGCAAATGGAGTTGGCTAGCTGGATGCGATATAAGTCATGCATTTTATTGTTTTCCTTGATTGCTGTTTCAGAGTCCTGGCACCGAAATGTTGTGGACAACGACGGGGGTACGAGACTTAAAACATCTTTCTGAAAAATGCAAATGGCATTAAAGTAGCTGTAGCCATCTTGACAATGCTATGATGCTACAGTTTTTTGGGAAGCTCAGCATTGTTGAACAGCTAGATGAAATCTATAGGATTGGCATTAGAAGGCAAAGGCAAAATTTATTTTCAAGTAGTGCTGCTGACCATTGTTTAGGCAACATTACAGTGTTTTTTTAGTGATTACCTTCATTACTTTATTACTGATAATAAGCCCACATTAAACTCAAATTCACTTATTCGTGGTACCATATTGCATGCTTTAACAGATGAATTTTCCATTTTCTAGCAAAGCAGTGGTGATGCATTGTTTTATCACCTGTTAAATGGCTATTTAACAATTATTTTCTGTCCCACGTTACCAAACTGCCACTGGTGCAATCCATGAATGTTTCCCTTTGTACTGAGAATACTCACTGCTATTAAGTTTGTTATGCTATTATGTCACTGTACCAGTGTGATCAATTACATGGGCCTCTCTACAGTATCAGCATTGAGATACTGGAAGCATTTTTACATGTCTGTATGTTCGAGGGCCCAGACCTTTCTTGTGCCTCCCGACCTGCCAGATCACTACCCTCTTAATGTTCCAGGACCTGCAGATTTACAAATTAACCACTGCTTGTAACATATTGCATTCCTTCATCATTCCACCTAATACACGCCGAATACATTGTATTGTGCTCAGCAACACCAGCTACCATGGCTGCGGACACTAAAACTGTTTAATAACCCTTTGTAAAGTTTCTGTGTGATCTGTTTACCTTGGAATTTGTAATGTCTCCTCAGTTTAAAGTCTTTCTGAGCCCTTCCCAGGCATTGCACCGTCACCTGGTAGAATATTTGTGAGTACCACAGCCACCAACCATTCCACTGTGATGTGACACTTTAATTTGACTGTATTTTCATAACATTATATTCCCATAGCTGTGCTTAACAGCATATCATTATCTAGTCAGAACTTGCACAAAAGAGACTTAAGAGTGGTGACAGGCGCACTTTTTATGTCCCGGTTATCTGGCTTATTTGATAATTGCTTGTTGCCTCAATACGTGATCACTCTATTTGAGTGTGAATGCCTTAAGAATGTGATTCAGTACATGTTTTCTATAATTTTTTACCCTTATCCCTTTAAACACCCAGGACAGGGTCCAGACTGTTTTCATTCTTGTTGGTGGAAATGGGCAGCCAGAAATTTAAGATCATTGGAAAACGAGAGACAGATATCGACCGCATAGCTAGTCTGTACCTCCCCACTTGTAGAAGGCATAGTCACCAGCATTTTGGGCGATCTCTAACAACTACTTCCTGTTTATGTACTGCACTTAAAGTTATTTAAGCTCATAGTTTCACTGCCGTCTTGTGATCCCTACCAATTGTGTAAGCTTGGAGCCTTTATATGTGTACTGTATATCTGACTACCTTGCCACAATTATATGTATATAAAATTAACTAAAATGAAAGAAATAAAGCTACCGATGATGTTCTTTATAACTGTATAACTTTACTGGTATATAAAATGATACTTAAGATACAGGTAACTTTCGATATTCTTTTTTGTCACAGCTACTTGAAATAGAGATTACAATACACTACTTATACAAGGTCCTGCATAGGATCCAGAAGCATGTTAACGTACAGCATCCTTCACTAGTATTGGCACCCTTGGTAAATCTGAGCAAAGGAGGCTGTGAAAAATTGTCTTTATTGATCTTTTGTTTAAAAAAAATACTCTGCTCTCATGGATATCAAACAATTGCAAACACAACACGGTTTTATATATATATATATATATATATATATATATATATATATATATATATATATATATATATATATATAAAGTCTTTGTTAAATATAGGTGTGCAACAATTATTGGCACCCTTTTAGTCAATACTTTGTGCTAGCTCACTTTGCCAAAATAACAGCTCTGAGTCTTCTCCTATAACGCCTGAGGATGGGATGGTCATGGCAGGACCTTGATTTTGTGGTCAGTAAACCATTTTTGTGTTGATTTTGATGTATGTTTTGGATCATTGTCCTGCTGGAAGATCCAACCACGGCCCATTTGAATCTTTCTGTCAGAGGCAGTCAGGTTTTCATTTAATATCTGTTGATATTTGATAGAGTCCATGATGCCATGTATCCTAACAAAATGTCCAGGTCCTCTGGCAGAAAAACAGCCCCAAAACATTAAAGATCCACCTCCATATTTAACCGTGGGCATGAGGTACTTTTCCATATGGCTACCTCTCTGTGTGCTCCAAAACCACCTCTGGTGTTTATTACCAAAAAGCTCTATTTTGGTTTCATCTGACCATAGAACCCGATCCCATTTGAAGTTCCAGTAGTGTCGGCAAACTGAAGACGCCCGAGTTTGTTTTTGGATGAGAGTAGAGGCTTTTTTCTTGAAACCCTTCCAAACAACTTGTAGGTGACTTCAGATTGTAGCTTTGGAGACTTTCTGACCCCAAGACACAACTAACTTCTGCAGTTCTCCAGCTGTGATCCTTGGAGATGTTTTGTCCACTCGAACCGTCCTCTTCCCAGTGCGTTGAGACGATATAGACACGCGTCCAATTCCAGGTCGATTCATAACATTTCCAGTTGACTGTAACTTCTTAATTATTGCCCTGATGGTGGAAATGGGCATTTTCAATGCTTGTGCTATTTTCTTATAGACACTTCCCATTATGTGAAGCTCAACAACCTTTTGCTGCACATCTCAACTATATTCCCTGGTCTAATCCATTGTTATGAATGACTAAGAGAATTTGTCCTTGTGTTATCTCATATTTATAACCCTGTGAAACATGAAGCTATGGTTGAACAATTTCCTGTTCCTAGTCACCCAGGTGTACTAAAAATATGTAAAACATTAATGTAATATACTTCAAATATATTTTTCTCATATGAATTCATAGGGGTGCCAATAATAGTTGAAGTAATCACAGCTAACCCCCTACATTATCTGTTTGCTAACCTAAACACTAAGATCAAAAAATATCAGAAATGACCCATAGCTAATATACCAAAATGCCAAAAGTACAGTACGCTGATTGCTAATTTCTAATCTCTGTTATGTTTGAAACATTCATCAGTGCTGATTGGGCCTTGGAATGCAGTATTTTCTGGATAGTATGTTACATTCTGCCACCATACTATTACTTCATTGCTGGTTCCGTGTAGAGATTGTATAAGAGGCTACAAGAGGTAAAACAAAATGCCAACATGGTTATGTAGATCTCCCTACCTGTACTGCACACTGATTGCTGTGAGCCTGCTATGTACTGTAAACCTGTACTCGTATAAATTGTTCATTGACTGCTTTACTCTCTGGTATTGCCGAAATGTGAGATAATTCATAATTTTACAAATTATGTAAAAACATTGTTGTACAGCAGAACATGCTTTATTTATGAACATATTTATTAAGTCCTGGTTCTCCACTTTTTTTGAGGAAGTTTAAATGTCTTGATATTTCAAATGTATCTTAAAATGTGTCACGCACACGTACAGTAAGAAGAGTTTAATCCACAGTAGAATATTACTGAGAATATTACTGACACAACTCAGATAGGCTCTGCCTGATAATGAGTTCTTTCCATTCTCTCACTTAGTACAAATTACAGTAGCTGGAGATATTGTATGCATCATAATAGAGTAATGGATGAGAGGCAGATTCTCTTGACAGTTGTGCATATCACAGGGCTTTCATGCAAACCACTAGATCTTCTGCAGTTTTTGGAAGTCACTTACATGTCTCTTTCTTGTAGATTTCTTTTATAATTTAAGGGCTCAGTTGAATAATGTTCATAATTCAAATGTATCAGTATCACTTTGCCAGTACAGGGATTTACATGTCTGAGCAATTCTACAACAAAAGCATCGCAGACCCTGAAAGCACCATGCAAACTTGCATAAGCAGTACAGATTATCCCTGATTGTCAACTGTACATTGGTATCTGTAGATGGTTAAGGGTTAGGTACTGTATCCCAGCACATACACAAAGGTATCGACGCAGACAGTATTAACGTTCCACAGTCATGGCTAATGAGTAGATGTGGAGTTTTAAATACCTCCTGTGCACCTTTTTTTCATATTCCTGTCTTTATGAAGTTTAAGACCAATCAGTAGCACTTTGAGAGCGGCTGTAATCATAAATGACTCATCAGTGCACATCGGTGTCCCTTATGAAGATACCAATCTCCACAGTCTCCAATGCTACACTGAGCTCTTATCTGTATGTGTCACAGTGCAAATGCAATCAGAATGATGCATCAGTGTGCCTGCTTCAAATCTGTATGAGGGATTTTACAGAATCTCCACTTGGTTGCCTCCTGTGGGTCTAAGCCTGTCATATCCTGATGTGGATAGCAGCAGTGGAAACTATTGATTTGTGTGTCAGTGCACATAAGGATCTTCAGACAGCACTCAAGTAGGGGGGATTCCAATGTTCACCAGAGTGAAGCCAAAACATCTGACCTTATCATGCCAATAATCCACCTGGAGGTCACCTTTCAAGTGTTATATTGTGTCTTTTATTTACCTGGTGCAAATGAGGAAGATACTTTTTCAAACATCGACTGGCAAACAGGTATTATTAGCACCCAGCTCTAACAACAGCCAGTGTGAGCAGAGTCTCGTCTTGAAATAGACTCTAGAAGAATAGCAGTAAACATGGAACAAAAAAAACGTTTCTATTATACAAAAAAAGTCGATTAGTACTTTTAAGTAGATAAGTAGATTAGTAAGGACTTGATTACTTTATAGGCTTGTTAGGGCTCAGTTTCCACTGGCTACATAAACACAACAGTGCAGAGGGTGTATACAGTGGGAGAAAAATACAGTGTTCATGAAGAAACATTCACAAAGGGTGGGGACTCATGCACAGCAGGAGCCTTAACCTTCGTGTGGGAAAGAATGACTCATGTGGAGAGGAGAGAAGAGAAGGAAATTGAGTGGAGGTAAAACAAATGCAGGTACTGTGGTGTTTGTTAGTTAGTTAGTTTTTGCTAATGCAGACACAAATGCCCCTAAAATAACTGAATTTTCATGATTTCATAAATTTTTCATGAATTTTAAAGCATGGTGTGGCATGAAAAGTTAACATTGGCACCCCTAAATATTATTTAAAATAAAATGCAAATGAAGGTCATGTTAAAATGTTTCTTTTTGATTTTTCTTAGTATACAGAAACTATTGCCTTTTTGTCATCTAGATCCTCAGCTGCTCCAGTCCAGACTTTACTTTTCTGCTCTCTGTCTCTTGACTATTAACTCACAGCAACTGTGTTTCATTCAATCACTGGAATCATTGCATATATACCACTCATGAAAAACTGGTCAGCAACCTGTTGAGCATTACGAAGCTATTTGTAGCACTGTTTTTGTTTTTGTTGAGCTTTTGTTTCTGTCTTGGACTTTTGCCTAAGCCATGCCTACATTAGCTGGGCTGTTTTTGGTTGCCATTTGAGATTTGTAATTAATGAACTGTTTGCAAATGGATCCAACATCCTCCCTGTCATCATGAAGCCTTTGAGCAAATATGAGAATGCACATGTGAAAAATGGCTTGGGAAAAACCAAAGCACATTAAACAAGAACGAAAGAAAAACAGATGGTTGTTGACCAATACAAGTCAGATAATGAAGAAAAATAAGCATTAACATTATAATTAAGCACACTCAGGGCTGTGATTAAAAAGTTTCAAAATTCTGAAACAGTTACACATTTGCCAAGAATTGTACATTTTTGTATAAATTGCACAGCTTCATTAATTCTCCATATTATTAAGATTCAAAACAATTAGTATAACATTTTCTTTAGATAATAGCAAAATCTAACTTTCCAGTAGTTAACATCAGAATATTTGAATAAAAATGGCACTGCAGAAAAAGAAAAAGAAAGTTGTTGGTCCATGGGCTTTTTGCGATGATTGATGGCATCATGAAATAGATTTGAACCTCATTGAGGTTTGAACTGAAGAGGACAGTGCACATATAAAAGAGCTTGAAATGTGTTGTATGGAATCTACAATCCCTGCACAAGTGTACTGTGTAAGGTATACCAAACGAACGACAGTGATTATTGGTCTTATCAAGATTCAAAATCAATGAGTAGACACAATCTAAAGCCTCTCTCTTTCTCTATCTTTCACAAAAAATATTTTTTAGCATTTTATGGAGCAATCAGAAAGCTATAAATCCTATAAAGATTTTTCTGTGCCGATAAACTTTGCCAAGCACCATGACTTTTATCAAATGCTGAGACTGGAGACTCCTTCCATAAAAGTTAAATAAATGTCTCGTAACAAAACCACCACCACATCAACAATTATACTTCTTACTTTGTTAATCAACATGTTTTCAAATCCATTTATTATTAGTCTTAGATTATGTGGAGGGGCTTTGTATGAGCTGTTTCTATAGAAACGATAATGTATTAAAACAATAATGTAAATAACATAAACTTATGCTTCATGTTAGCCGTCGACAACGAGCTGTCCTGTTATACAAAAGTAATGCACACCTCCTGCCCAATCAGATTCAAGAATTCACTCGCACTGTGGTGGTAAAAATATTGATTGTAAGGTCGCTGATAATTCTGGAGTTGAATGTATGTTATGATATTTGTATGCAGTTTAGAGATGTAAGGACTAGCAGGGGACAGAGGAAGACACTTTTACTGATATGTTTTATGACATGTTGTTGAAAGCTAGATAAACATGATTCGACATGTTGCGAATAAGTTGATAGGTTGGGTCATAGATGGTTTATAGAGTTTCTGCTTGACTGGTGGATGGTGGATTAGAAATTTCACATTGCGAATGGTCTAACATTTTCCCATGTTTCCAGCTCTTGGAATTCAATTTATTGACTTGTACACACTCAATTTAATGCTTCAGTTTAGTTCAGGAGCTTATAGTCCTATAATTTACAGAACAGATGAGTTCCACTGTACATCTGGAGACTCTATGATGTGCTGCAAATTTTGAGTTTGACCTCATGAATTTTATTATTTTTTTTCCACCTAGCAGTCGGCTCATTCTGCTGTTTACTCTACAGTTGGAGAATAAAAAGCTCCTCAATCCCCTGCTCTTGAACTAACCATCTCATCTGAGCACAATCAAAGAACTGCAATAATATATTATATGCCTTCGTAAATGCCAATATTTGAAATGGACAGCACTAATAATCAGATTTCAGTCATAGCAGAAGAACATACTGTAAGGGGATACAAAGTCAGTTGTACGAATAAATAAATGGATAGATTTTTGTTTTGTTATATAATATAATGGTATTAGGAGCATTAACCAATGAGAATGATGTAAATTGTTTTTGATTGAGCAGTATTGGAACAGGTTGACTTTCATAAGCACAGGAGAGATGAGAGAAAGTGTGCAGAGACCTTCAGGCGGAACAAATTCCACTGACTCACTTTCAGATAAATGCATCATTCAGAAAAGAAAAAAAAAATGGTGTCTGAGACAAAGCAGCAGAAAATGAAAGCTTTGCTACCTGGAGGCAGAAAAGGGCTATGACCTTCAATCTGGTGTGACCTGATGTAAGAATGCCCTCCGCATCCCCACTAACGTCCAACCATCTTCTCTCTTTGTAAGCCTTGCTCAAGATTCACCCGATAGTCCACTTTAGATTCCCCTGAGTAATCTCAGGGACTGATCAGTGGTTATTGATGGAGCTGCTGGCTGGCGCGTAGGTCACACTGTCCTCAACAGTCCCACCTTCGTTAGACAAACCTTACCTCACCTATTTAGCATATTGTGCCACAGACATAAATCGCTTAAAATGCTTTGAGTAGTATCTTATTGTGAAATTGTGAGTCCTTCATCTCCCTGTTTGCAAATAGATCAGTGTAGAAGATAAGCGAAGAGGAGAGGGACTGCAAGGGTATGCAGATGTGCCACGAAGCCAGACCACTGGTAGAAATGATGGTACTGCTCCATCTGTTGTTGGCTGGGTTTTACAGCAAAAAGAAATAATGTTCATGGCTAGTTGAAGTGCTATTGTACCACTGCAGTATGCTATTGACTCAGGAAAAGCTTATGTAACCTGCTTTGGCCTTGGTGTAGTGCAGCAGGAGGCTCTGTGTCAAATGGTATTTGTGTGTTTCATGGGATTTATTTGCACACACTGCTGTTCTCAAAAACAGTATTGGGATGTCTAACGATAGCATATGGTGGTGAATAAGTGCCGTGTGCCACACAGTGTGTGAGTAGGAGGATTCACATTGGATCGTGACATTTTAGGTTTGTGCGCATGTGGATGGATCGAAGTGTTGAATAAACAGACTCCCGGTGTGTGTGTGTGTGTGTGTGTGTGTGTGTGTGTGTGTGTGTGCTGAACTAAATTCTCCCACATTATTGTCTGAACCATTTTCTCTTGGGAAAAAAGACAGAAACCAATTAAAAAATTCCAAACTGTATGACTCGCTCGATCTACATAAAAGATTAATGGATAATAATAAAATATTCATCATACTGATTTACTGGATTCTACTTGGTTCTTTTCACTTCAGTAATAAGGTCGGGAAACCCCATCAGGTGAACTTGGCAGGACATTTTTGAAGTGGTTTCTGATGATGAACAGCAGGGCTCCGACACGTTGTAGGCTATGACTTTCAGAAAATATTGTTTCCCCTCCACCAAGCCTTCTTAAGCTCCTCTGCTTAAAATCTCTTTTAGCATTGCAGTAAAATAGTGATATAGCACACATCTACTGTGTAATTGATGAGACAGTAGGCTGTTGTAATGATACTTGTGCTGCTGGGGTATGTGTCATTAACCTCCCAAAACATTTCACACAAGCCGTAATGTGAAATTCCATTAAATATTTCTCATGACTGAAATGCTTGATATCCACTTCTTCCTGTTCTGAACATCAGCTGAACCGCATAATTATTACTACAATACATCCCTTCCAGCACTGACGACAAGTAGTCGACGTGTTATAGCTAAACGAAGAAGATTTTTTGACACTAACACATTTTGCGCCTTTACATTTAAAATGTTTATTTCTGAATGTGTCAAATGGGACAGAAAAGCCAATTATCCAGTCCAAAACCACTCACCATCTGTAACTGGGGAACGGTTTTAATTAAAGATATCTGTAAATGCAGTCAGTAGAAATAAGTTATAGCCTTGGCCAGCTGGCACACAGGGTTGGAAACTATTCACAAGTCATAAAGCACTGATAATCAAATCATTATAGATTAATAGAGTGCTGATCTCCCCATCACTAAAAGGAATATGGATCATTTAATTACCATGCTATATCAGACAAGCCAATTAATTCACTTGCATGTGTAAGTAGGAGAAAACCAACAGATCAAAGCAAAGTTCCTATCATCTAACTTCTTAGATATGTTAAACAATTATAAACACGTGTGATTTTAAAATCATATGGACAGGAAGCAGATCTCAGAAGACCACTCTATCATTGCAAAGCTCATTAGGCATACACTATATTGCCAAAAGTATGTGGACACCTGAACATCACACCCATATGTGGTTCTTCCCCAAAGTATTCCCACAAATTTGGATGCACATAATTGTATAGAATGTCTTTGTATACTGTAGCATTACAGTATCCCTTCACTGGAACTGAGAGGCTCAAAGCTGATGCCCCTGTGCAAAAAAGCAAGCTCCATGAAGACATGGTGTGTTAAGGTTGGAGTGGAAGAACTCGAGAGTCCTGCACAGAGCCCTGACCTCAACCCCACTGAACACCTTTGGGATGAACTGGAACTGTGTGTGTAAGACTGCAAGGCTTCCTTACCAGACATCAATGTTGGACTTCACTAACGCTCTTATGACTGAACAAATCCCACAGTCACGCCCCAAAATCTAGCATCAAGTAGATGAATGTCAGGGCAGTGGTGGCTTGGTGGTTAAGGCTTGGGGTTACTGCTTGGAAGGTTGGGGGTTCAAGCCCCAGCGCTGCCAAGCTGCTACTGTTGGGCCCTTGAGCAAGGCCCTTAACCCTCTCTGCTCCAGGGGGTGCTGTATCATGTCTGACCCCAACTTCCTAACATGCTGGGATATGTGAAGAAAAGAATTGTGCTGTAATGTATATGTGATTAATAAAGACTCATAATCATTAAGTACATGAATGTGATTTTATATTTATACTGTTACTGTTAAGTGTTAATGAATAAATGTAGTTTTAATAATTAATTTAAATCACATATAACGAGTCTCCTGATATGCTGCAGTGGTGTGAATGCGGACGCAACAACCGCTCGTCAGTTAGCCTTAAATTGCTAAGTAAGCTAGTCCTATGTCAGCTATCACACCATCTAGAAGCGAGCGTGTCGAGGGAGGCAGGACACACACAAATACACTTACTTTCTCTCTGCACACACTTTCTCTTCTGTTCTGTTCTATGATCTGATCTTTTGTTCTCTGTTGTATTGTTTAAATTCAGATGCTAGTGATGTCCGTTTCTTGAGCGAATCGTTCCTTTGAGCAGATTCTCAGGAAGTAACCGGTCGAGCCAGTTCACAAAGTTGATCTGAATCGAAGTTTAGTTGCGGGATTATGACGCAAGACACACAGCCGAAGTAGCACACTCTGACTCAAAACTATATGTTTTATGTGTTGTGACGTTATTGTCAGTAGCCGACTAAAACATTTATAAACCTAGAGTTTCTGTGTTTTTTTTTTATTATTTAAAAATATTTGCAAACTAAGGTCTCGAGAAATTTCAGCAGGCATTTTACTCGATGATGTTACTAATACAACTTAATATATTCATTTTACAGTTGTGAACTTGTGATTTATATTTTTCATTAAGCTTAATGGATGCTGTTGTGATGGACATCTGATTTTCTTCAATTTATGTATCAACAACAACATAGTAGCCTATAATGACGAGCCAGTGCGTGTGCCACGAGCCTGAGATCCAGTTCAAAATGAAGTTGGAGGCTGCACTTGGTGGCTCTTATGAGACCAGTTTTTGAACCAAATCTTTGCCAAAGAACAGGCAGAGTTTAAAGTCAGCTTTTTGGTCGTATCCGACTCAAAAAGAACCGTATGAGCCGGTTCAACTAACTGTCCAAGTTTGCAGAGGATTACTGAGGATTCTGACAAGTGAGTTGCTGACACTATGCACGTGCATGAGTACCACCGAGGATTCGAATGAGCCTGATGCAAAATGTAAATTTTTTTAAATAACAAACTAAACGTACTGGAAATATGCCTATATCTGCTTCAACTTCCTGATCTCACAAGCCGCCATCTTTTATTGATCACGCAAAATGACCTGAACTTTCACCTACTCATGTAGACACAGCGGCTTCAGGCGGACTAAATTAATAATAATGCTAATGCTACAAGGTGGGTTTAATTCAAACTTCTTTATTAAAAAATTCCTCACCAATCATAATCAAGAGTAGGAACTGCTCAGTCTGTACACATACAGTACACTGCAGCTCTCCTTCACTAACCCTAACTTACTTCATTTAAACTCAGGGTTGCCAGATATCACTAGAAAAGTCAACTCCAGTTTCCATGTTTTTATATAATCCCCCCCAAAACACAATATTATCAGCAGACATGTACACTGTACTGGGGGAACCGATCTAAAACTGATAAACAAACAAAAATGAAACTACTAAAATGTAAAGACAGAAAATGTGTGTAGTTATAAATAAATAATTTAATATAAAAATATATACATATTATAATAACTTAAAAATATATAAATAAAACGAGAAATTAAATAATGTTTAATTACTATGGGTTGCATTTAATATCAATTTGACATTAAGCTTAGTTCACTATTTCCTTAGAAAGCTACAGTGAGGGAAAAAAGTATTTGATCCCCTGCTGATTTTGTACGTTTGCCCACTGACAAAGAAATGATCAGTCTATAATTTTAATGGTAGTTGTATTTGAACAGTGAGAGACAGAATAACAACAAAAAAATCCAGAAAAACGCATGTCAAAAATTTTATAAATTAATTTGCATTTTAATGAGGGAAAAAAGTATTTGACCCCCTCTCAATCAGAAAGATTTCTGGCTCCCAGGTGTCTTTTATACAGGTAACGAGCTGAGATTAGGAGCACACTCTTAAAGGGAGTGCTCCTAATATCAGTTTGTTACCTGTATAAAAGACACCTGTCCACAGAAGCAATCAATCAGTCATATTCCAAACTCTCCACCATGGCCAAGACCAAAGAGCTCTCCAAGGATGTCAGGGACAAGACTGTAGACCTACACAAGTCTGGAATGGGCTACAAGACCATTGCCAAGCAGCTTGGTGAGAAGGGGACAACAGTTGGTGCGATTATTCGCAAATGGAAGAAGCACAAAAGAACTGTCAATCTCCCTCGGCCTGGGGCTCCATGCAAGATCTCACCTCGTGGAGTTGCATTGATCATGAGAACAGTGAGGAATCAGCCCAGAACTACACGGGAGGATCTTGTCAATGATCTCAAGGCAGCTGGGACCACAGTCACCAAGAAAACAATTGGTAACACACTACGCCGTGAAGGACTGAAATCCTGCAGCGTGCGCAAGGTCCGCTGCTCAAGAAAACACATATACATGCCCGTCTGAAGTTTGCCAATGAACATCTGAATGATTCTGAGGACAACTGGGTGAAAGCGTTGAGGTCAGATGAGACCAAAATGGAGCTCTTTGGCATCAACTCAACTCGCCGTGTTTGGAGGAGGAGGAATGCTGCCTATGACCCCTGGAACACCATCCCCACCGTCAAACATGGAGGTGGAAACATTATGCTTTGGGGGTTTTTTTCTGCTAAGGGGACAGGACAACTTCACCGCATCAAAGGGACGATGGACGGGGCCATGTACCGTCAAATCTTGGGTGAAAACCTCCTTCCCTCAGCCAGGGCATTGAAAATGGGTCATGGATGGATATTCCAGCATGACAATGACCCAAAACACACGGCCAAGGCAACAAAGGAGTGGCTCAAGAAGAAGCACATTAAGGTCCTGGAGTGACCTAGGCAGTCTCCAGACCTTAATCCCATAGAAAATCTGTGGAGAGAGCTGAAGGTTCGAGTTGCCAAACGTCAGCCTCGAAACCTTAATGATTTGGAGAAGATCTGCAAAGAGGAGTGGGACAAAATCCCTCCTGAGATGTGTGCAAACCTGGTGGCCAACTACAAGAAACGTCTGACCTCTGTGATTGCCAACAAGGGTTTTTAAACCAAGTACTAAGTCATGTTTTGCAGAGGGGTCAAATACTTATTTCCCTCATTAAAATGCAAATCAATTTATAACATTTTTGATGTGCGTTTTTCTGGATTTTTTTGTTGTTATTCTGTCTCTCACTGTTCAAATAAATCTACCATTAAAGTTATAGACTGATCATTTCTTTGTCAGTGGGTAAACATACAAAATCAGCAGGGGATCAAATACTTTTTTCCCTCACTGTATTAGCCTTTTACCTGACATGGATAATTTTTGTGTTAATCTACTTTTACTTAGGACTCTTTATTGTTTAAGATATTTAAAAATAAATATTTTATGCTTGTTTATTTATCAATTAACCAACAGTATTTCTCATTGCTATTATTTTAATTCAATTAACAGTGACCATGAGCAGAGAGTTTACATTTAACTGTTTATGACAGACCTCCCGATTAAAGTTTAAACAAAAAAAAAGATTGGTATCTGGATCGGTATCGGCTGTAAAAATCTTGATCAGAGCATCCCTAATTATACTAATACCATTAAACTAAAGCGCTTCGCATCCAAAGGGTAAATGAACTCACCCAATCACATCCTATATGAGATTATTCAGATATATACACAATATACACAGAGCGGTTCGAGAACTGACTCCAGCCCAGACCCGTGACAGTGGAAAATGTCTAATAGTGTAGCTTTAAATATATTTAAGAGGAGCAGACTTCAAACTAGAGCTGCAGCAACTAATCGATAAAATGGATAATAATTGATGATGAAAATCGTTGTAAGGAATATTATTTTACATTTATGGCATTTTGGCAGACGCCCTTATCCAGAGCGACTTACATTTATCTCATTTATACATCTGAGCAGTTGAGGGTTAAGGGCCTTGCTCAAGGGCCCAACAGTGGTATCTTGGCAGTGCTGGGGCTCGAACTTCTGACCTTCTGATCAGTAACCCAGAGCCTTTAACCACTGATCCACCACTGCCCCATATATTATGGATTATGAATATTATTATGGATTAGTTGGTCTGCACGCGGCACGGGGGAGATTTACTCGTTACATTACTTCTATTCAGAAAACACGCTTCGGAGAGTAAATACTAAAGTTGTGTCCCAAATGAAGTACTGTACACTTACATTTACATTACACTTATTCACTTAGCAGACGCTTTTATCCAAAGCGACTTACAAATGAGAAAAATACAAGCAAAGCGATATATCAAGCAGAGAACAATACAAGTAGTGCTACCATACAAGATCTATTAATTGCGTTCCAGAAGAAGCAAAGTGCACAGAGTAGAGGTGTAAGTGCAATTTATTATATTTTTTTTTATTTATTATTATTTTTTATTATTATTATGAGTTGGTTAGGTGTTCACGGAAGAGGTGGGTCTTTAGCTGTTTTTTGAAGATGGTGAGAGATTCTGCGGTCCGGACTGAGATTGGAAGTGCA